>NC_056733.1:1393781168-1393973668 GCF_019279795.1 Protopterus annectens | reverse complement strand
GGTTCCTTGGCTTTGTCAGTGGCAATGCTGGGGATCATCTGGTCAACATTCCTACGACAGGTGGAAATATCCTGTACCTGGTCCTAACCAACATGAGTAGCCACTGTAGAACTCCTTAAAGTGTCATCCTCTTTGTTAAGATCTGACCACATAGCCATCACAGCGGCGCAGTGGTGCAGCGGTAAATGCTGTCGCCTCACAGCAAGAGGTTCTCCGGTTCGATTCTCGGCTGGGGTGCCTTCTGTGTGGAGTTTGCATGTTCTCCCTGCTCAGCGTGGGTTTCCTCCGGGTACTCCGGTTTCCTCCCACATTCTAAAGACATGCTTCTGGAGCATTTCTCCCCGGGCCTCCGCTGAAAACAGGATCTGTGGAACCTAGTCGGACTTTCCCGGTCAACAAATGTTAAATAAATAAATAAATAAATCACTGTTCAGGTCACCATCTCCCCTGCCCCCCCTTGTCATTGTCAAATAATATTAACTTTACAAAAATTACTATAAATCTCCTCAGAGCAGGTAGAAGTAGCTTTACAGCCACCATCCCATCAGTTGGAACTAGCTGTAGTGTCCAAGCTGACACCACAATACTATGTGAGCACCTACATAGCCGTATGGACTCAGCAGTACCAGACAGGACAACATCATCTCCCTCAAGGTAGGGTAAACGTCTGTGGTGGACATCAGCAATACACAAATACCATAATAGGTGGAAATAATTACTGGACAGGGCTAAGATGGAGCAAGTGCTTAATTGGAAGCAATGTCACCTTGATCTGAACAAGCAAATAAGGTCACAGGTGAATTACCCTAAGGCTATCTTTGATTGCAAATTGGACACATCCACCAAGGTCTATCACTAGGCCTTCCACACATATGTCTGCAATCCCAGAGGCAACACACAAATCTGCTCTATAGTGGTGGTCAGTAACACCACATACACATATGGCATAGATATAGTCAACCTGCTGCAAACAGGTGAAGTGTAAACATCATCTCCCTGTCCCCGCATCAGTACACATGAGCATGCACAGCACATGCCCCGCTCCCCTCATCATCAGGAAGCAGGTCTGTAATGCCCTCTCAAAGGCAACACACAGAAGTCTCCATAGACCTGATGCCATCCCTGGCTGCATCCTACATGAACTCAGGCATGAGCTCTCAACTCTAGTGCACACTGTAGTCAACCAAAGCTTGAGCACCAGTGTCATCCCATCTGCAAAGAGGACAGCCACTGTCATCCCTATACACAAAGACGGAGCAGTTTACTGACAAAGCCAATCATATGCACATCAGCCTAACTAGCCTGATCTTCAAGGTAATAGAAGGCAATATCAAGGAGATTATGAACAGGGACATCGGCAACCTCAAAATGCTTGAGTCCACACAGTGTGGTATTGTCAAAGGGAGATCAGGCCTGGTAAACCTGGTTGATTTCTCTGAAGTGGTCAACAAACACAAGGATGAGGGGAGGATGGTGAACAATGCATACCTTCATCTAGCCCCATTCTCTCTCAGTATTCCCCAGGCAACCAGGATACATAAGCTTACACAGCCAGGCATCAACATGTATGTTACCAGATGGGTAGCTAACTGGCTCAATGATAGTACCCACTCAGTCAAAGTAGTGGAAGCCACCTCTTGTAGTACCCACTCAGTCAAAGTAGTGGAAGCCACCTCTTGTAGTACCCACTCAGTCAAAGTAGTGGAAGCCACCTCTTGTAGTACCCACTCAAAGTAGTGGAAGCCACCTCTAGTAGTAGACTCTTACAGAGTGGTGTACCCCAGTTATCAGTCTGGGGGCCTCCACTGTTTGCCATATATGTTTCTGAGGTACAAAACAAAAGCAGTGGTCTGTGGCTGACCAAATTTACAGATGCTTGCAAACTGGCCACTGTCTTACATTCCCCTACTGATGTGAGCATCCTCCAAGAGGCCCTCACCCAAATTAATAACTGGTGCAAGAAGCATTGCCTCATACCGAATGCCAGGAGATGCATCATCTTCCCTGCTATGGTAGATATCATCCACACTAAGTATGACAATAATAATGTACTGGGCATGCAACCGGGTGTGAGGCGAGTTGTGCGCCATGGTTGGTAGCAACCTGACAGTTACCCACCATGTGGGCACCATTGTATGGGTGGCTGTCTACATGGCCCACCTCACAATATGGGTATGTCATCCAGGAACCAGGAGGCTACAACATCCCTGTACTCCACCCTTATCAGACACATTACCAAGTACAATGGCCCCCTTTGGCATGCATCTTGTCAAACAAATGCAGCGGTTGCAGAGACCACAGAGGTTCCTGACCAGGCAAATCCAGGGTCTGCAACACTTATCCTATACAGATAGGCTGAAAGCCCTGTCCCTGTTGTCTCATACAGACTGATCATAGGTGACTTGTGTCTGGCATTCAAGGCCATTTCCAAACCAGCCTTGATGGCATTTCTGCATATCTGTAAGACAAACTACACTCACACAACACGCACGCAAGGCCCTCACCTGGTTTTGACATGTGTAGTACTTGTTGGGATAGTGTAGTGTCCTACACAATACACTGTCTGTAAAGTACACTCCCTCCCCATGTCTAGCAGAATACATGTAAAGCCCTCTTGAAGAAGATGCTGGATGACTGCATGGGATATGTATAAGTCACTCATGGGATCCCAAGTGTGTCCCAGCGGACAGGGGAAACAGGTGCTGTCCTTGAACGGACATGGGCGAAAGTTTGGGCTAGGCCTGCAAGGGCATCAAGGCCAATAGCCTGGTATCATCTTATGAGGCTATGCATCTAGTACTTTACATGTTTCCTGTGTGTATTGCAGACTATCCAGCAATTTTGTCTGAAATGAATCCCTGTGAGTCTGAAGTTTTTAATTTCTCCAAGTCTTTTGGGTTTCTAATACCATGACGTAAATGGACCCCATTTATAAGTCAAAGTACGATTAAAGTTCATGAAATTAGTATTGTTTCACTGTTTGATGTTAGACAAAAGTGCTCGTCACAGCACCCGCAGTGTGCCCAGTAATGACTCCTCCTGCAATTCGTACGGTATTACATGAATTGGTAACATATCTAAATATGATTGTAAATTCTTTTTTATAAGACCAGTTGCTCCTACTACTATTGGAACTGTCTGGGTATCTTTCTTCTACATGGCTCTTGTTTCTGCCTGCAGATCGAGGTATTTTATGACTTTGTGTCTCTTTGTATGCAAGACACTGTAGTCACTAGGTGTGGCGATTTCAATGATCAATGCTACTTTTGTCTTCTTTTCTTGGACCACTATATCCGGTTTTCTAGCATCTACCTTTTGGACTGTTGGTATTGAGTGATCCCATGTGATGTAAGCTTCATCATTTTCTATGATTCTCTGTGGCTCATGTTTCCAATGTTTTTCAGCTACTTCAATACCATAATGTTTGCATAATCTCGCCACATTATTATGCCTTTCAGTATACAGTCCCTCTGCCATTAGAGAGTCGCAACCAGCAATAAGGTGTGTTACTGTTTACAATTCAGTTCCACAAAACCTACATATGTCTGTTTCTCCCACATGTTCAATGGACTTAGTAAACCAGCGTGTACGTAGCCCACTATCATGGGCTGCCAATATTTTTTCATTTCTTGATGTAAATTCACCTTTACTTTACCATTCCTTCCTGATCAACATGAGGCTCTTCCAGAATTTTTCTATACTTGCAACTATATTTATGTTTTTTCCACATTTCTTGCCTTCTTATCTGGTCCTTCACCTTATATTCTTTCATTTGTATTTTAGCACATTCAGTTGCTACCTGTTTTTATCCACTTCTGGTTTGATTTCCATTCTTGCTTGATGTCGATATGCTTCTGCTAAATTAAGCAGAGTTGTCATCTTAGATTTATTCTCCTCATGTTTCAAAACTTTCACCACATTTGGATCTTGTGAAGTCAGTAGATATGTGTGGAGTCCCACGATTGCAGATCTATACATGCAATCAGTGTCAAGGAGGCCCATTCCTCCTTCAGAACAGGGAATATATAATCTTGGTATGCACTGATTTTTATAAATCATTTGGTGAGCATGAGGCATCCTTCTTGTTTTAATATCCAATCTGTCCAACACTTTTTGGAGTCAGTCAATCACTCTAAAACTATAAGTTAGGACAGGAAGAGCAAATTGATTTATAGCTTGGGTCTTCTTCCAAGGTGTCAATGCTGTTTTCAGGATTAATTTAAGTCTTCTAAAGTACTCCTTACTAAGCTTTATTCGCATTTGTTCATGTTTTATTGCTGATCCTTCATCAATTCCCAATTATTTATACACTTCTCTTGCTCAAGTTCTTTTATATCACATTCTTGTCCCAAACTGATGTTTTCATGGTGCTGCAGTTTTACTTTTTTAAAGGTTGCTTTTGCACATTTATCAAGGCCAAATGACATTCCAATATCATATGAAAAAGTTTTGACAACCTGGAGCTGTGCTGTCAGTTCCTCATCTGATGAGCTGTACAATTTTAAATCATCGACAAAGAGAAGATGTTTAGTCATTAGACTGTTGTTTTCTAGAAGCCAAATTATAGCCATGACCTAAGCTGTTAAGTAAACAGCTTAATGGAGTAATGGCAAAGCAAAATAGCAACGGTGACAGGGAGTCACCCTGGAATATCCCCCCTTTGGATTTTTATCCCTGGGATAATAATCTGTCCTTTATCATGACTTAATTGTAAAGTGGTCTGCCACTATTTCATGGTTACTGTAATGTAATCAATCACTGTAGGATGTATCTTATACATTTTAAACACTCTTTTATCCATGAATGTGGGATACTATCAGATGCTTTTTTATAGTCAATCCATGCCATACTTAGATTCTTCCCTTTCTTACAGTTCTCCACTATAACTTTATTTAACAACAAATGATCCTTTGTTCCATAAGACTTTCTTTTATCGCCCTTTTGTTCTACTGCCATAATTGAGTTTTCTTCTAAATGACTATAAACTCTGCCGGCGTCATTCCCACTGTATAGTTTATACATCGTTGGACGACAAGTTATTGGTCTATAATTTTTAGGGTAGCTTGCAGGTTCACTCTTTAGTAAGAGCATTGTTTTTCCTGTTGTTAACCAGTGTGGTGTCTGTTCGGGGTGTGCATATAAATAGTTCTTACTCATGGCTAGATCCTCATGTAAAGAAGTTAATACTTTAAGCCAAAAGTTAGGTACTGCATCTGGACCTGGGGTTTTCCAATTAGAGGCTTTTCTCAACTTTGTTTCAATCTCTCTGGCTGTTATTTCATCCCATTTCATATCTTGTACCTTTAAACTTCTTATTCTTTCTTTTACTTCTTCTATCCATTTAGCATCTTTGTTATGTTCCACAAGATCTTCATAGATACTTCTCCAAAATGTATCTACTTCTTCTTTTTTCTGTGGTCTATCTATTCCTTTTACCTTATTTCCCAATTCCCTATAAAACATTTTTGGGTCATCAATAAATTGCTTATTTTGTGTTTTTCCCTTATATTTATCTTCTGAGTCTTTCTGCCTGTTTTGAAATTTTTAGTTTATCTCCAATAGTGCATAATAGGGCCTAGTCTGTTCTAATACTGCGCATTGCTTTTATCACATCTATCTTTCTTAATATTTTTGTTTATCTGTTCCCTCTTCTATAATCTTCTAACAGTGACAGTTCTTGTCTTAGCTTCTTTATAGTTTTCTGTATTTGATACTTCCATGATGGTATTCGTTTCCCTCCCCCCTTTTCCCTCGCTACCATATGTTCCTGTGGTAGAAGTGCATCAGTTATTAATTTAGCAGCACAGTAATATATTTTGTTTACATCTGTTATATTGCATGGACCTCTATGGATAGTCCTAATTACTGTGTTCATTTGTTTTAGCTTCTGACTGTTGGGGTTTTATTAATCTTTTGCAGTCTATTTCTCTCATCGATCTTGATATATCTGTCTTTGTCTATTAAATCAAGCAACTCTTCTCTTAACTCCTTTTCTTCCATACTGAGGACACATCTCTTGTTTTCCATTTCCTGCGGGCATTCTATAGAAAGTTCTGTAACATCTTCTTGTGGCACATTCTCTTCTATTTCATCCTGTGTCATCTAAGTTTTGTCATATGGAAACTCACTGGCCTATCACTCCTCAACATTGACTGCATCAGATTTTCCACAGTTTCCTTTTCCTTTCCTTCCTGTCTAGCTTCAAGTGAACTTTTGTACTGGTTTCCTGTGGAAGGCTCCAAAATATCTTGATATGGCACCTGACCTGTTGCTTCCTCTTCCATTGGTTTCCCCTTAATTTGGATATCCATTGCTCTATCCTGTTGTGGTGCTTTCTGCATTTGATTTTTCTACACTGAATCCTTCTCTTTGCAGCTGTTCCATTACCTCAATTTCTATTTCTTTGACTTCTCCATTACTAATCTCTTTTTCTACCTTTCCTCTTAGTCTTCTTATTTTTTTTATTGTAAAGTTTTCCATATCTGGATTCCTTTGCCTATATTTTTATTCAAATATCTTTGGTGCTGCTCATTTTGTATTAGTTAGTTTTGCTATCTCCTATGCATAAATATTACACCATATTAAATCTCTTTTCCTTTCCCCTGTCCATATTTCTTCTTCACATGTCTCCTGATCTTCTTGCTTTTCCTTATTCTGGGGACTCACTCCATCATGCTGTGATGTAGTTTTAGACCTTCTGCATTAAATCCTTCACTTCATAGGCACTCCATAACTTCAACTTCTATGTCTTTAACTTCTACTTTACTAGTCGTCTTTTCTACATTAAATCTTTGTGCTTTTAGTCTTTTTATTGTGAAATTTTCCATATCTGGATGCCTTTGCCTGTATTTTTCTTTGAATATCTTTGAAACTGCCTTCTGTATATTAGTTAACTGGGCTTTCTCCTTTGCATAAATATTGCACCATATCAAATCCCTCTTTCTTTCCCACGTCCATATTTCTTTTTTATATTTTTCAAATATCTTTAGGTTTTGTTGTTTATATTTTCTCACTTACTCAGAGGCTTCTTTTTCCAAAGAGATCAAAGTTTATTGATCTATATACTGTTTTTCAAAAATCTGTTGTATTAATGAAAGCAAATTTTTATTTGAAGTTTGACAGTTTTTCCTACGGAAGTATTTTTCTTTCCTCTAATCTCTCTCTTAATCGTTTTGTATATCTTGTGTCTGGAAATTCTGGGCTTTTTACATAATAGTAACAATACATAATTTCTTTCTTGTCCTCAATAGTCCACTGTATCGTCTTTATGGCTCTATGGCCAGTCATTTTTTGTCGTTTTTGTGAACTACTACTTCCTTCTACAACAGGGGGGCCATCCTCCCCCTGAGCCTGGCCTGGCCCCATTGTAGGATTCTTTCCGTATTTTGAGGATTCTGCACTGTCATTTTTTCCAGTCCTGGCACCAGTGCGCCTACCCAGGATTGGGCACTTTTTTATCCTGGGTCTTGTGCACCCAGCTAACTTTTTTTTATTTTTGATTTACTTGTGTCCGTGATATATGCTATATAAATACATCCTATATATCAGTGTCACCTTGGTGAGATTTTGTGAAAAACAGGGTCCACCTCGTGAAGGTACTCACCAAGACTTGAAGATGAATTCAGTTTCAGCACTACAACGCTCCTTTGCTTGCCGACTTTTCATCTCTCCATCAGGACCCCCAACTGAACTGTGTAGGTACTGCAGTGATAGTGCATACTCTTGTTCCTTCATCAGTTATCATCACATATCTTTATACCTTCTCATTGTGTGTGGTATGTATAGCAGTAAGTCAGCTCTTACAGTACTTCCATATGCACTTGGTGACACTGTATACCTCACTCCAACAGCCTTGGTCTTGGTCACAATTACTGTTCTGCTAATAGGCCCATCACACAGGAGGATTTGTCACCCTTTGTTGTGGGCCTTACAGTAGCTGTGTAAGAGATGGATTGTGGCAGGCAGAACTACTGTAAGGTCTGGCCTGAAGGGCCGATAGGTGTCAAAGCTGTGCCAGATTTTACCAGACGTCTGTGTTTGTGTGTGTGTGTGTTGTGTGTGTGTGTATCAGCGAACATAATACTGCAGGGTATTACTTTACATATGTTGTCTTCCCCTCACAGGTGAACATGGGGGTTGGTGTCTCTCCCCCTCACAACCTGAAGTCAGTGTCTTAGCGGACTCCCATGATGATGGTGGTTATAGTGAGGCACAGGTGGGGTTGTTGGGGCCTGAATCAGTGCCATTGTTTGGTATCATATTTTCACCCACCATGTCCCTGCACACAGTCAGTATGCCCACACATACCCAGTCCCCAGCAGCCACAGATAATGGACAGTTGGAGGGTGGTGGCGTGGAACAGGCTAGTCTGTTGACTATGACAAGTGTAAGTGTAGACACCAGCCATAGCCAGAGAGCAGGTGAGGTCACACAGGCAGATGGACAGGGGTGCTCGAAGGAGGACTGCTGCCTATCAAGCTCCTGTCGCAAGTGCCACAGCAGGTGTCACCAGACGCATGTTATGGTCCGTCATGGAGGCACAGGCGCATACTGACTGCAACACCAGACAGATGCTCAAAGTCATGACTGCAGCACTTCCTGCCGTGCGTGACAACCTGCATGGCATTTGTGATGCCATATGTCATTTGTCCGATGTGGCTAGACAGTGGGGTGAGACATTGTCACTGCTAGACTGTGTAATGTCTGTGCTTGAGCATGTGGTGGGAGTAGGGCATTGGCCAGGTGGACATAGGTCAGCTACATGATCAGCTGAGAGCCCACGTGGCCGTGCACATTCACAGTCCCATAGTGGCAGTACCACCAGCACTACCAAAGGGAGGGTGCTGTCCACACCACACCGGAGCAGGCCATAGGCACATTGTCCTGGCCAGTCCCATTAGGGACGCGGATCCAGTAGACAACATTCACCATCCGGGCGTAGTACTTCATCTGTCCTTGGGCCTGGTGGTGCCAGTGAGACTCCTGGCAGAACCAGTTCTCATGTCTCTGCCAGGAGACGTTGAACTGTACATTCTGCCATGTATGGTCCACAGCTGTCCAACATAGCTTTGTGTTGGGCATCCACATGGCTTGATGGTATGCAGACTAACACTCACACATCCCTATCACAGGCCGGTCACCACCAGACACGCACAGCTCCTCTGCATAGCCCACTTGAACACCACCTCTCCACATGCACACACACACACACACACACACACACACACACACACACACACACACACATGATGTCAGCCATATGGCCCAGCCTATGCCTCTGGCAATCCAACACCACACCCTGTGCATGTGATGATACTTTTCCACAACCCTGTTATCCATACCATCGATGCAGGGACATGCTCATATGGGTAAGATGCACAGGGTGACTATAGTACAGTGTAGCAATGTAATGCTGTGTAAGGTGCTGTCTGCTGGCAATAGTTATGGGTATACATCGAGGTGTATGCACCTTGTTAGCCATGATGCACTATTGCTGTTAGTACCGCTGACTGACTGTAGTGTCACATGCTGTATTCTGTTTGTGTTCCAGGTGTCTGTATGTCTGCAGGATGTGGGCCTGCTGACATTAGCAGTGATGAGTAAGGTGGACTGGAAACACAGTGACCTTCTCATAGCCAAGGTGCAGCTATATATGTACAAGTTTATCAGCTGTGTTTGCATGCAACAGTGTGTGAGGGCAATTGTGGCAGACAGTGTGTCCTTGGATACATACCCTTGACACAGCCAGCAAGCCTTCATACATGTCACCTTGGTGTTCTGTAGGACCTTAGGCTCACACATACAGGGTAGGTTGCTTGAGCACTGGCACTAGTTCCTTCACAAGTTTAGCCATTACTCTAACTGCAACAGATTCAGCTATCAGCACCTCTTGCCCCTGCCATTTCTGTCCTATCCACTCAACCATAATGCAGTTGATGAGGGTATGCCTGGTACTGTGTATAACAGGTTTGGGGTATGTATTCCTGACACAGGTCAGCTTGTGTTAGTCTAACCTGATAATCACCAGCATGTGTGTCTGCTATCTCATATGCATGTCGGCCGCTCGTGCTGGTAGTGCACACAGAGTCATAGTCCTGTACATAAGACCGCTGACAAAGGGCTGATCACAGCCCCTACCTGCATAGTCTTACGAATGATAACTCTAGATGCATAACACAAATAGCACAGTGATACTGTAGTGTGGCAGTGTCTGCCACTACTATTCAAGTGGGTGACAATTGCAGGGGTTGTTAGGATTGCCAATGGTGGGTTCAGAGGCCCTTACCATGTTAGAGCCATCACACACACAGACACACACACACAGACTCACACACACACACACACACACACATGCACGCACACCGCTGAATGGGGACATGCATTGAAACACACTTGCACATGGAGGTGACACTTCTCAGAGTAGATGACCTACCCATTTATTAATGTGCAATAAACAGTGATATGACCATTGCATGCACCACAGTGGCTTGGTGTTAGAAACTGTGTCACTGTTCTTGTACGTTGAATGACATCTGTATGGGATGACACTAGGTTGGCAATGGGGGAGTTCACAGAGTAGAAGAGGCACACAGAATGCCATAGCCATCACATACATACACTAAAGACAGCCACAGGGGGATGTGCATACAGAAACACATACATAGTTGCCAATAGACATATTAGTAACCTTACATATCCACTTGTATGCACAAGAGTGCTGCGTACACTGACATGCCCCACATAGATTATATGCCTGGGACATAGCACACAACCTCTTACCACAGGTAATCTTGTGAATGCCTTCATGGATGGTGGGATAACCCACCAGACATAGTGATTGGTCTTGTCTGCTGCTTCTACAAACCTGCACAATTGATAACGTGACAGACTTTGTATCAGCATGATGTGTCAGGTATGATGTCTGATGCTGGCATGTGTCACTACAGTAACTGTGACATATTTGGCAATGATATCATAGGAATTCTCATTGTTAGGGGACACAGACCACTTATAAGTTGTAACCGTGGATATTCCATGTACATCTGTATGGATGACTGGTATGGGTTGTATAGTGTTACATGGTGCATGTGAGGCAGATGGCATTAACAGGCTCTTTAAAGTAATGTCATGCGTAGGAGGTCAACAGGCCTTAAAATGGTATAATCTACACACACAACAGCCACAGGGGATATGCTTCACACACACTACTATAGTTGTCAGTATTGAGATTGGAACCCCTACCTATCTAATTATTTCCACTATAGTATTACACAGTTATTGCATACGCCACAGAGCTTAGAGGGCTGACAAGTGTATACAGGTACATCTAAGGTGAATGACATTAGCAGGCCTTCTAAAGTATGGCATTGTGACATGTACTGGGTGGTACACACCTCAAAATGGTATAACCCACACCCCCAAAAGATATGATTATCACACACACACACACACACACACACACACACACACACACACACACACACACACACACATTTTACAGAACTGGAAATAGAACCCCTGCCTATCTAGTTATTTGTATTATCATTTTACATAGTTATTGCACGCACTACAGAGCTTATAGGGGTGGGGCTGTGCAAAGGTACTTCTAAGGGGAATGACAGCAGGACTGCTAAAGTAGGGCACTGGGAAGGTTACTGGGTGGGAACGGCCTAAAACTGTTTCACCTATAAACAAACACATAAACACACACACACACTTACATTTGCCAGGACCGAGATTAGAACCCCTACCTATCTAGTTATTTGTACTATAGTGTTACGCAGTTATCGCACATGCTACAGAGCTTATATGGCTGACCAGTGTCCAATGGTACTTCTAATGTGAATGACAGCAGCAGATCTTGTGAAGTAGGGCAATAGGAAGTGTACTGAGTGGGAACGGCCTCATAATACTTAAACCAGCAGACACACACACACACACACACACACACACACACACACACACACACACACACACACACACACACAGGCAGGTGATGTGATATTATAACACCCACCTATGTAATATTACCTGCATGTGCGACTGGTTATGAACAGTATGCCACTGTTCATAGCAGGACATCACTCTATGCCATTCAGGGTATCCGTATGTATGACTCACTCTGTGTGTCCCCCCCTCCCAGTGTCTCTCTCTATCACTGTCTGTCTCTCTCTTCCTTATGTCTATGTGTGTGTATGCTTATATATTGTTATATGCTGCCCATATATATGTTTGTGTATCACACACAACAGATGCAGATATATCTTGTATGGGCCACCTACAACTAGCTGAGGGTAATCATGTCTAATGGGTGTGTGTAGTGACAGTTAAAGTCTACATAGCTGTCTGTATGCAAAGACATATATGCACAATACTGTTATATAGACTGATGTGGGTTCCAACATGGCCTGTGATTCTCTAAGTATAGGAGCATATGACCTTCTATAGTGAGAGTGGGACTCCATTCCAGAGATAGTTGTGATCCGGTCTGGGGTTTTGTGTGTTACAGCCATACCTCTCAAAAGTTTAGCAGACATCTTGTGACATATCTGAAGTCTGACACTTGAATGTATTGTGTTATTACCTAGTGACAGACATCCTCAGATCATCACAGTGCTTTACTACAAGAATACAAGATGTATGATGCACAGACCAATATTATGAGACCAACTATATACATTCTTACCCAAAAAGGCCAGTTGAGAGATGTGGCTACAGCCGGTTGACTGATAAAACTGTGTAAACAGTCGAGCAACTTGGTGATATACTGGCTGGGATCTCCTGCTTGTGTGGTTATCTTCTTACCTGAAAAGTCATATCCTGGTGTGGCCATACCTCTCAACTGTACATTTTTTTGGCAGATTGTCCAGGTGTTTGTCTAGAAGTTTTGTCTAGTCTACATAAACTTGTGTTTTTATGGCAAGTTAATTTGCATATAATTGAAGCCTGATGTTACAAAATAATGACAGACATTAGTGTTTCAGACTTCATAACCTTCAGACAATTCCTGCTAATGCAAAACCCATTATTCTATGAACTTTCTAAATATGTAAGGGCAATAGTTACAACACGTGCCTACCATTGGGCATTTGTCACACTTTTATTTATGATCTTGTCCAGATGTCTTGCTGTCAGAGGTTGAGAGGTATGGGTGTGGGTACAAAGTGCATTTTACTGTGCAGAAATGTCCATTATATGTGCAGTATATTCCACAAGGCACTGTGCCTTTCAGGTATGTCAGTGACAGAGCAGTACCGAGTAATGTGGTGAACCACTGACAGACAGTTGTGTATAGGTTGATAGGTTGCTATGACGTTAGTAAGGTATTGGCCCTGAAGCCCTTATAACCCACACACATGAGAGTGTAGCCCATGTTACGACATGTCAGCACACAGAGCCCCTGTCCAGCAGGGACACACGTGGAATCACAGGACTGTATTTTGTGTTTCCCGTGCACTTATACAGGCAGCAAATCATTAGGGGTATTGAGGCACTTGGCTTGCTGTTGACAGGGAGTGTATTCCACAGATGGGGGGAGTGCGTGGTACACATATCTGTCACACTAACAAGCTGTACTGATATCACAGCCCAGGTGGATGCTGTGCCTACAGGTTGATGGAGTGGGCCTTGAGTTCCAGATGTGCAACAGTCCCATCAAGGCAGGGTTTGGATTGCTTTGTATGCCAGACAGGGATCACCTAAGCAGAGTCTGTATGGAACAGGGTAGAGGGACAGTGCTGTTAGCCTATCTGTGTAGGGTAGGTGTTTCAGGTTTGGGGTAAGGCCTTAGTGTTTACAAGACCCTGGTGTGTAGAGTCTACATGGTCTGTGGTGTGTAGGTTTGTGGAGTTCTTATGTGATTTTGCCTCTGAGGTGTCCATTGTTTTGATTTATGTTTTGTTGCAGACCTCCACTTACATGTGTGTGTGTTGTGTATTTGCAGGTGATGTTTACTGTCTCCATACACTGCATGGCACCTATGTTACTGCACAATTTGTTCTGGTGTGCACAGTCTCCATTTTGTCTGGCCAGTGGTTCCCCTTCCCCTTATGTGTGTCTCTTTGTCCTTCTGTAGTCCAGTCACAGGCTTTGGCTACAGTGGTTGCTGTTATGTATTTGTAATTTGGATGTGAGCGGGGTACATGCTGTTACATCACACCCAAGGTTGTGGACTTCACACCTCTTGAGTGTACCTATTTATCAGATTGTCCATCATTGCACCACTCCATTTGCTGTGGTCCTTAGACAGTTTGTGTTGCTATATGGTATTATGAAGCTTTATGTGGGCCTAGCTGTCATGCCATCACAGTCTGACATCTGGACAGGCCCAAATATGACAACCAGACAAAGGTCCACACATGAGGACAGGGTGTTAATAATGTTCTGCCAAATGTAAACAGTTGGGAGATAGGTTTGTTAATTGCTTGTTTGCTCTTATGGGTATGACATGTGCTTCCCCACTGTTTGCCATTGCTGTTTTGACATGACCTTTTCCTGTTTTGCAAATAGTTGCCAGGAAAATGCAATGTTAGGACAAGCTGAACATATAGATAAGGCATACTTGTGCTCCTTATGTGACAACCTGTGTCATTCCAGGGGTATGGCTGTAGGCCAGTGACATGTTGTCAGTGCTGACACAGAAAGGTGGCAGCATTTTATACACTGGCAGTACAATGACCTTCAGGTACCTGCTGTCCTACTAGGCACCATAACTCTCAACTTCTGAGAGCCAGACATCTAGGCAAAGCCATAAGTAATTGGGGACAGATGCCTAAATATAGGGACCATTTTTAAGTATTGGCCTTACAAACCTAGAAAGGTGATTCAGTAACAGGTTTTGCATTAGCATGCCAATTTCTATAGGGTGTGAAGTCTGACATTACAATCTGTTATTATTTTCTGACATAAGTCTTACATGATTTGCCAGTGAATTGCCAGACAACCACTATTTCATGATATACAGACCACAAATATGATGCAAACCTCTGGACATTCAGCAATAGGTATGTACAGTGGAGAGGTATGGTAGGCACTGTGTAAGTTACTCCATGCTGTGTGCTGTCCATATGTGCACCCCCCCCCCCGTCCTGTCCAGCTTTCCTGCATTAACAGATGTTGACATCTGGACAGTGTGTACAACTCTTACCATAGGTGTAGCTGACATACAGACTAGTGGGCACTGCAGTTCTTGGAACATGGCTCTGTCAACCACAGTACTGTACCTAGGCCACAAGGACACAACAGCCTGGAGTAAGTGCTGGCCACATCCTGACAGTATTAACTATAGATATACATAGCTCATTGACCCCTGCATATTGTGGACATTTAACAAGTTATCATGTTGATTGGGACAGCCCTGGCAATGTGTGGTCTGCTGCTATTTCTGTACAAACATACATGTTACTGCATTTCTATGGGAATAAGGGTGTGGGTGGGCACACCTGTCAGCTGTACACATTTGCATAGACTGTGCTGATATTTGCTTTACATTTTGGTTCATTTAGCATAGTATTGTGCCCTGTCTTGGAGACTAGAGACATATCACTAAAGACCACAGGTCAGATTGTAATGGCATACATTTGACCTATGACCCCCCCCCCAGTTAGTTGGCCCCCACATATACTGCAGTGGGATTTGTCATCTTTGGTACGACTGCATAGTGTGGGGAAGCCAGTATTGGGCAAATGGTGTCCCACATAGCTGTTAGTTGTCAGCTGCTATCCCAGTAGGCCACCGCATTCCCTTGCATGCATGCAGCGATACTATAGATATGCCACCAGAACATACTACTCCATTCATTTACTGTTAAGAAGACTGACTTACCTTGTGCCTGCGGCAGTTGTGAGGACAGTGCTTGAGGGCATCCTATGTCCAATGCATGCAGTACACTGCCTATACATGGTAAGGTACAGGTAGTGTGATGTGTGTGGCATCCATTTTACTATCTGTGCGAGTCGGAGAGAGGTGTCAGTCCCTGGGTCCCTACAGTGCTATGCATTGCCTCTTTGCCAAGGCCAGAGCATACTGGGCATATCTTTGTCTTCCTACAGGAGCTGGCTCAGAGGGTTCCTCCTTTGAGTCCCTCTGTGCCTGTGGGGACCTTGGCAATGGAGGGAGGCTATGTGGCTGTTCCCTGTACTGATCCTGCCACAGCTGTTTCCACAGGATCATGTTGTGTAGCATGACACATACTATGAACATGTGTGCACATGTGGCTGGAGAGTACTGCAAGGCTCCACCAGATATATCAAGACAGTGGAACCATGACTTGAGCATCCCAAACACATGCTTTATAATGATTCTGGTTTGTGCGTGTGCCTCATTTGGCATTCTTGAGTGTGTGTGTGTGCGCATTTCTGATGGGTGTCATCATCCATGGCTCCAATGCATAGCCAGCATCCCCCACCAGATGGTCATATGGGATGTCCCCCCTGGCAATCCCTGGTACAGCTGTGAGGCATGCCAGATGTGGGAGTCGTGATAGCTTCCGGGGCTGCCAGCATACACATTAATGATAATGCCCTGGGCATTGCACATGACCTGGCAGTTGTTGGAGTGAAAGCCCTTGTGGTTTACGTAGACCCTACCCTGTTTACCGGCTGGTGCTTTGATGTGGATGTGCGTGCAATCTATGACACCCAGTACCTCTGGGTAGTTGGCTACACAGTGGAAGAGGCGCATATTGCTGGTTCTCTCCTCACGGGTGCTGGGGAAGTAAATGTGCTCACCGGCATGTGGCAGCAAGGCATCCAGGAACTGGTGGAGTACCCTGGATGCAGATGCTTGTGAGCCCCCCATGATGTCCCCAGTAGGTCTTTGGAAAGTACCTGTAGCTAGTATTCTTAAGGCTACACATACCTTAGTATCCACTGGGATGAGTTCCCCTCTGTTTGCTCTGGGTCTGAGGTGAGGCCGGCACAGCTCGATGAGTTGCGGAAGTATGTCCGTGTCTACCTTGTAGCACTCTAGTATCTCCAGATCATGTAGCCCCTGGTAGATTAGTCTGGGTCTAAACACTCTTCTCCTCCTCTTCAGTCTGAGGCAGTTGTCAGCATTATCCTACTCACTGCCCTCAGCCTCTAGCACATTCTGATGTATCAAAGCAACAGCAGCCCCTAACATTTTGTCGGTTAAAATTCCCCTGAGTGTGTACAACAATGGTGCAGAGTGTGTGGGAAAAACCAGACTGAAAGGTGTTTGCATAGTTTATACTGTTGTGCTGCATATACTGCCTGTATGATTGGCTGACTATGATACATTCCACCTGACAGCTATATTATTTCTACTTGATTGCTTTTATTCTGCTATTTCCCGTTTTTTTCCCTTTCCATTTCTGCCCCTTTTAAACTCCACAGTGCGCCGTGCAAACCCACTGCCCAAATGTAGACACTTCTGCTATTTCAGTTTTTTTTTTAAGAGCCGGTGCACGCCATGCAAACTCGTTTAACTAGAGTAAACACTTTTAAGTAGAAATGGCCCTCCCCTGGATGCAAACATGCTTCTCATTTCATGGAATAAGTAAATACAGCCTCAGACACACCCCCTTGCTTAGCTAAGCTGAAATGGAAGCTATGGTGCTCCAGTGTGCTTACACCAAGCATGACACACACCCTTTTCATGTCAGCTGCTTCTCCTGCTTACACCACTCCTATTTTGCTATTCAGTAAATTTTGCTCATTTGCATACTCCACTGCCTTAGTCCCTTGTTACACCACTACACCAGAGTATTCTTCCTTAGCAACCAGTGTTACCTGTTATTATTTTGATTCTGCAAACTACCCACTATAATGGCAAAATGCAGATTTCACTTAAAATTGTCTTTTCACATTTTTTTTCTTTATTTTCTGCACAATCTCTTTTGATCACTGCTGCCCTACTCTTAAACAACCAAAATTGAGGGGAAAAAAACTTTTATTTTCATACTTTTGCAACTGTTTTCCATGCCAGTGTCCATATTTGTGGCCATTGGCATGCCTAATACTCATAATACATGCTTTACTTTGAGCTGTCATGCTCCTGTTTTTATTTTTTAGAAATGTGCACGGTCAGTAACTGAATACATTTCTGCAACCGACACTGTTCTGGCACAGAAGCCTGCCTGCTTACTGAATCGCTAATTCACCTCATTTGCATGGTTTTCACCAGCAAATGAGGTAATTAGCATTATTCAGTGGTGTCTGTGCCAGAATAGTGCTGGCAGGCTTTTGCACAACCCCAGCCTTGTTTACTGAATTGCTCGGCGGCCATATTCTGTGCAGAAGCTGCTACACTATTCTGGCACGGGAAAAATGCTGTATTGAATCCCGGGGCATGTTTTTCTTACAATCAACTCTCTCCCTTCTCTTCCCCTGTTCTTCCAGACATTAATGATATGAAGTAGTGTATGTGCTTTAGAGTCACCTACAAGCTTAACAAAGTAAAAAAAGTACAATATTCTATTTGCTGTGGAATACCAGTCCAGTTGCTTATTTGGGCTTTTTCTCTGTAAATTCTTTGTAATTTTTCTAATTTTTGGTAACTCTAATGGAGTTTTTCTCCGTGGACCTGCACTGAAAATGGGCCTGAGTAGCCAGTTGAACCATCCCAGTAAACAAAAGGCAATAAATCAGTCAAGCAATCAATCAGTTAGTCTCATTTTTTACATCCTCCAGGGGCTTTAGAGAACTCAGCCAGGTAAACCTTCTCAACACAGTACCGGTGGCACACTTTAAACAGTGAGTAGTGAGTGACCCGAGAAATAGAAGAAACAAATTCACACAAATTTGACTTTTTCTCACAGGAAGGAACTGCAGAGGAAGCATTTCTCATACTTTCAGTTAGTCAGAATAAATTTTAGCATATGAACCTGACAACTCAAAATTCTAAAAAATTAAAGTTTCAGAACCATATATTTTTTCCAGACTTATCAGTTGTTTTACCATCTTTGTGAGAAGGGGAAGGATTCAGATTAACAAAATGCTTGGCTGCAGCTGGATTAACTAAAGCTATAGCTGCTGCATCAGGTTTGGGATGAGTGTATAGAAATTTGAAAGACTGAGGAACTTTATTCATTCTATCTGCTTTCTGAGGTGCAGCAGCTGGCTGTTAGGAAAACCACAGGCTGTGACAAACACATTCTTCAAGAATAATAGCACTCGGGGGATGGAAGGAGGTTCTAAGAACTCCATTTGTAAGAATTCATAGTACTATCTCAGGGACTGAGAAACTTTAATGTTCGCTCATTGAAAATACTGGCATATTCTGGAAACAGACTCAGAAAAACAGAATCCTTGACAGGGAGATTCAGATAACATGCGAGTTTGACTCCAAAGTCTAGGGAGAAAAACCTGTATTTGTCCCATGACATTCTTAAGTTTCTTGAATCTTTTCAAGAAAGGAGGAATCCCTCTTTCTTTTACCAGAAATTACCTGAAAACAAGGGTCAGTAGCATGTACAAGACCCTAAGCCAGACTTAATAAGCTACTTATGTCCAACGAGACTGGAGGAGGAAAAGTTAATTCAAGATACATGTTTTGTTTTCCTTTCTTTTTGACAGGAAAGGTAGGATAAACAGGGTTATTAATGGCGACAGCAGCTTCCCCAGGGATGGATACAACATTCTATATAAGCAGGGCCCTTTCTCACAACACCAGCAAAAGTGACTCTCCTTTATCCTCTGTGGAGACCTCAACAGCTGCAGAGGACATGGGTAACCCCTGGTCCATAGTGGTTGTATGGACAACACGAGAGGGATCCAGGGGAAAAAGGTGAGTGCTTTGAGGAACCAGCTTTGGCCACAGCAGAGTCACCCACCTGTGGCTGAGGCAAATTACTAGCCTGTTGTGGTGGTAAAGGCTGCTTAACCGTCTTTTTCTTTTGTGGCTGGAAGAAGGACCAACCAAGGAACTAGTATGTTGTTCCATGGTCGAGCCAAATGTTCATAGGTAGGTACTAGGCTATCGGCCCTTGGGGATATACAAGCCCAGCCAAAAAGGTACCCTGGCTTCTGCCACCCAAGAAAATTATTTTCCTGTGCCACTGTCGAGCAGAGCCACAGACATGATCCTCGGGGTGAATTTCCTATTTCCCATCCAATCATCAAGATTTTTCTTGAAGAGTGCTAATGAGGAGCTTTATTTGATATAGATAGGTAGTTTATTCCAGAGTATGGGAAGTCTCTGGGACAGGAATCTTTCCCTCCGGCATGTTCTGTTTATTGTGGTGACCAGGTTTAGGTCCCTAGAGCGTGTAGCTCGGAGGGATTGAGATTTTCTTTAAGTGGACCATGTCCAACAGCTCTGGGTTTGACATAGCTTTGTATGTTAGGCAGAGATTACCTCTGAGTAGGCGATATGTGACAGAGTAAAGCTGGAGTTTTTTGAGACGGTCTGTGTAGGGCATCTGTTTGAGGCCGGTAATCCTCTTTGTGAGGTATTTCTGCGGCCTTTCCAGTTGTTGTAGATGTCTTGTGAGGTACATACCAAAAGGGACATTGTACTCTATAATGGGTCTAATGAGTAGAGGGGAACAATGACCTTTTTTTTTCTGGATGAGAAACCTTTTGTGATGAGGTGTGCCATGTAGAAGGATTTCCTGACTACTGTGGCAATGTGATTATCAAAGGAGAGACTACTGTCCACCTGTGTCCCAAGGTCTCTTATCACATTTTCGATGTTAAGTATACTGCCGCCTATGTTGTAGTTCATGGGTACAGAGTTTTTACCAAAGGGAATGACAATGCACTTTTTGGCATTGAGCTTGAGGCCATGGCTTTGACACCAGGCATCTGTCTCAGTGAGGCCCTTTTGTAAGATGCCCACATCGTTAGGAGTTTAGTTTATGGCTCCTAGTTTGCAGTCATCTGAGAACTTCATTAGCCAAAGACCTTCTGTGTTAGCCTGTACTTCAGAGAAGTAGATACCAAACAGGACAGGACCCAGGACTGAACCCTGTGGTACTCCACTTGTCACTGGTCTGAAGTCAGATTTGGAGTTTGCTACTTTCACAGTGTGGGTTCTGTCAGTGAGCCAGTTGGCAACCCATCTTGTGACATAGGGATTTATACCTAGTTTAGTGAGTTTTTATCTAAAATTCCAGAGTGGGGGATGGTGTTGAAAGCCTTGGCAAGATCTAGATAGGCTGTGTGAACCACCTTACCCTCGTCTACGGCTTTGTTGACTGCTTCAAAGAAGTCTATCAGGTTTAGGAGACATGATCTGCCTTTTACAAACCCAAACTGGGTGGAGTCCAGAGTTTGGAGATTACCAATGACTTTGTTTATAAGTTCCATGATGATACGTTCTATGGACTTGCAGACCAGGCTCGTCAGGCTAATGGGGCGGTAGTTCCCGGGGTCTGTGGTGGCTCCCCCCTTATGGAGTGGGATAACCGTCGCTGTGCGCCATTCAGCGGGCATAAAGCCTGAGGTGAGGCTATGATTGAACATGGTACTTAGGTGGGGTGCCAGTTCATTCTATAGTTCATGTAGAACATAGCCTGGGATGTTGTCTGGTCCCATGGATGCTGTGTACTTGGCTTTGTTGAGTGTGGTTTTTACCTGTGCAGCCGTGATTACAGGAACTTTGCATTCTTCCGATATAGAGATGGGCCCTTTAGGGGGTGAGAGGGGGGTAAAGTTAGCACTGACCTATCTGCCAGGATGTTGGCAATATCAGTTGGGTCTGTATATTTAGTGCCATTGTGCTGTAACTCAGAGCAGATCTGAGTGTTACCACTGACATTCTTGACATAGCTATAGAATGCTTTGTGGTTGTCTTTAGAATCAGTGGCAATTTTGTTTTTGTAACTAACTTTGGATGATTTTATCAGGGATTGCAGCTTCTTACTGAGGCTGACCAGGGAGCTCCTCCACTCATGGGATTTTACTGTCTTTTGCAATAGTTTCTTCCTTCTGTTGTACAGTTTGTTTATGGCAGGGGACCACCAGATTGGCTTCCTTTTTTTGGAGGATAGCATCTTGGTTCTGTTTGGGATAGCACGATCCATGCACTCATGTAAGTGCTTATAAAGTGCAATTGTGTAGGATTCAGTAGTCGTAACTGTATTGTCCATCTGCATGGGTATCATGAAGTTCACCACTTCTGTTTTAAGAAGCATGAAGCTGGCTTTGGAGAAATTTTTTTACTGTGGTTTCTTTAATGGAGGATGGAGGCAGGATGTGGATATCTAGGGTGATTAGCTTATGGTCGGACCGGACCAATGAGGCATTGACTTCAGGTGTGGAACACCGGTCACTCATTTTGGTAATGACTAGATCTAGGATATTGTTGCCCCTGGTGGGGGTGTGGATAAGTTGATCCACGTCATTGGAGTTTATGAATTCCAGAAAGCATCAAGTGAAGGAGTTGGTACATGAGTAGTTTTCCCAGTTAATGGTGGGGTAGTTGAAATTGCCCATTATTAGGGTGTTTGGTTGAACCCTAATATTTTCCAGTACATCAAGAAAAGAGGAGTGGGAATCCTGGGGCATGGTGGGGGATCTGTAGCAAGCTAAAATTTGGATTGCAGTTTTGCCCAGAGTTAGTTGCGCTTGGATAACCTTGGATGAGCAACTAGCCTGGAGGCGTGGATATCCTTAATGAATATGGACACACCTCCGCCTTTGGTGTTCCGGTCCAGGTTACATGGCTGAAAAGTGTGGTATGAGTTATAGCCTGGTAGTGCAGGGGTGCTCTCTGGAGCCTTGAACCAGGTCTCAGTCACTGCACAGATATCGATGTTCTCCATTTTAAGGAGTGCCTTGAGTGAGTGCATTTTGAGATTTAGACTTCTAGTATTGAGTAGCATCACCCTCTTTTTGCATGCCTGTTCCTATTACGGTGGTGAATTTGTCATTTGAACCTTGCCTAAAAAAAGGCACTATAGGGGCGGCAAGAACCTTAGCCAGTATCCGGAATCCCAGGGGTGACAGGTGCAGGCCATCTCTGGCAAAGCATCGTGGTCTGTCGACCATGTCATCCCATGCAGACAGATACTGGATTCCTTTAGGATGACACCAGAAGCTTAGCCAATTGTTGAAGTCAGTCATTTTTGTCCTTGTACTGCGGTATCATTCTGGGTGATGGCAGAATGCTACTCAGGGCTAGGGTCATACCTGCCTAGGCTACAAGATCAGAGAGCTCTTCCATGTCTCTTTTCATGTAGTACATCTCAGGTCGTTTACACCAACATGGACAATGACAGAGTCATATTTGTACTTATTGTGGAATGACCTGAGTGCGTGGGTTATGTGGCAGATCCTGGCACCCGACAGGCAGCTGACAGTAACCTTCTCCTTGTTTAGCCTGGTGAGTGGGACATCAGTGTGCCTGACTATAGAGTCACCTATGACTAGTGTGTTGGGTACGTTGTTTTGCCTTATTGGCTGTGGTTGAATGGAACACTGAGTCTGCGGGCAATGTGTCATTTGGGTTGTGTTGGGGGGTGGAGGTTGCTTGCATTTCTGCTTTGGAGGTCTCTGTTGCTTGAGCAGATTATTATTGAGAGCCTCTGCGAATGTTTTTGTGTTTCTATGTGTGGATTTTGGTGGTGTAGATTTAGTGAGACTACGTGATGAGTGTGGTGTAGTGCAAGTGTTTACCTTCTCCTCTTGACTGTCAAGTTCAGTCTTGGTTGGAGAGAGGTTTACCTCCAGTTTGGCTAGATAGGTGCATCTCTCACAGGTTGTAGTGTTGGGTGGTAGGAGGAGAGGGTTGTCTGTGTACATGAGGCAATTTCTACATTGCCCCAAGATGCCCAGATTCATCAGATAGACAGGAGAGACCACTGGGAGCTGACCCTTGGACATGCCTGAATAAAAAACTATTTTCCTCTAGATAAGTGAGGAAAGTGAGTACAAGAGCTGTTTTTCTCTAAGCAAGTGAGGAAAGTAAGTACCAAAACTGTTTTTCTCTAGGTAATGAGCAAGGTTGAGCGCTGTAGTAATTAGTAGCTTATTTAGTGCTTACAACAAGTTCTGATCACGAATAAGCAAATTCAAGTGCTAAAACTAAGAATCTGTATCTGGACTAAAGTAGTTACAGGAAAGGAGGGAAACAAGTGCAAATGCGGTCTTTTAAATCAAAAAGTTGGGAGAGATGGAAAAACTGCCCAAACGGCCACTAACTACAATTTCTGAACCAGAACCACTCCTTATGTGGTAGATAGGTTACCTAGTGCTTACCACTCCCACGGAAAGCTGGGGGGCTCAGAAGCTTACATACAGTCCTGGATACAGCAAATCTGAATCTGGACTACACTAGTTGCAGGAAAGGTAGGAAACAGGCTCAGATTTGTTTTATACAGAAAAGTAGCTAAAACAGCAGTAAAAATAATTCAAATGCAGTGCAAGCTAGCATACTTGAGTATCTAGCAATGTTAGACCAAACAGTTAAAAAAAATGCAATTAAATTAAAAATGACTAAAAACAAGTGCAGAAGGAGTCTATTAGGTAGAATGAGGTAAAGAGATGGGACTGGGGGGGGGGGGGTCCCAGATCAAATCTACAGTGGGGGCGGGCAACTGCAAAAGCCTCCAAATTTAAACAACAAGACAGAAATAGGGAAGGTGGGTAGGGGAAAAACAACACCTTCAGCAGAGATCTGAAAACCAATACAGTGAAGCAAAAAGAACAGTGCACAACTCTGAAGTCAGCCAGCAATGATATAAAATTAGTCAAACAAAAATTAACAGTACACAACTCTGAAGTGCCAGAAAAATATACTTAGCTCTGTATACCTCCAGATAGTTTGAAGAGCACTCTGTCAGGACACAGGAAGGCTCCAGCAAGAAGTTGTGCTTCTTTCCCTGGAAAACTAAGGAGCACAAGCCGGTACATTTTTTAAAAGTAGTATAAAGTCAATTCTGATGTAATTTTCATTTATTCCTCAACTGATGGGTCTCTGATCTGGCTTGGCCACTTTTATTAGACTCATGGATCCAGCTCTCAAGCTTCTTCCTTTACCCATGATGCCTCACCATCCTGACACACCCCAGATCTCATTTGTCGCTACATCATTCGGACATGGATTTTTCTGCTGTCGAGCTAGGGGGTTTAATAGGAATCCTTATCTCTCTATTTGAGAATTTATTTATAATATCCTTTTTTTTCTTCTTTCCTTTGCCTTTGCAACAGATTTTTGATAACACTGAAATATTTTCTAATTTTCAAACTTGTCTTCTGGTTAGGTCTTTATAGCATTATGAGGAGATTCTTCTAAATACCATTGTTGGTATTCTATCTATCTTTTTCTGTCTACCTCTCTATAAGATACTTCTCAAATACCATTGTTGGTATTTTTTTTTCTATTGCTGACTGTCGGGATTCAAGTCCTGTGTGTTGAGTGACAGGGGAAACAAATTAGTGTTAAAAGGCTTATTTCCTTCTTCTGCTTCTTTATCGGCTGAGGCTCAAACTCTTTCAAAAAAAAAAAAAAACATAAAGGGAGACATGACTCGGCTCCAAAAGAAAAGGATTCTAAGAAACAGTCCCCTGGCCATTTTCCTTCTTCTGTGCGGATTCTTGAACCTCTTTTTAAGGTTTCTAAGAAACTGGATCTGATGTCAGCCTTGGAAGCACCAGCTCCAGGGGCTTGGGATTGACTCCAAAGCTGTAATAACCATCCTTTTTTCTCTGTACCTTGGTGTTAAGACAGGTTAGCTGTGACTCCCTCCTCAAGGCTGGTCTACTGGGATTCAGAGTTCAGTGCAGGTAGCTTTGGCACCAGTGTGACTGGCTGTTGTTTCTCCTGGTCTACCTTTGAGATAATGGAGAAGACATCCTTACCCTTTTTGGATCCAAGCCTCCTTCCTCCATCAAATTTAAGCTCTAAGCCTGTCATGTCTATTCCATTGGGATAGCCACCCCATACTAGCCTTCAGACAGTTCTCATTCAGGACTTCCTACCCAGTTCTGATGCTTCACCAGACCATCCCACTGATGAGGTTCCTAAGAAGAGGACATGCAAAAGGAGACACCTAGATTCCCCCCATGAATCTGTCACCAAAGACACAGGGTTCGATGAAGGGGAGGAGTCCCCCAGATCTCTACTTGGTGATGTCTCCTTTGGAGAGATCCTGGAACTTCTTAAGAAGAAAGGTGGATGGTCTTCCAAAATCCCTTCCAAAGAGGAGTTGGTGTTTCTGGAGGCTTTTGGAGCTGGCCTGGCTACAACTTGGGTGGTCACTCTGGCTGGTGAGTTGATCGACCTTGGCTCACGCTGAGCATGGAAGGAGCCAGATACTATGGAACCCATACTTAAAACCAGATGAGGTTTTAGCTCCACTCAAAGATAGGGTACACTGGAGCAAGGGAGTCCAAATAGATGCCATAATGGTGGTGGCAGCCACTAGTAGGGTGCTTGCACAACATAGCTCATCTGTCCATCCCTCTAATAGGGAGACCAGGGCACAGACAGATTTGACAAGCACATTTATGCCTTGGCAACCTTTATTTTTTGGTTGCTGAATTATTTGGCACATTTCACCAGGTTACGAAGGGATTTGACCTAGGAGCTTTCCAAATTTGTTTCAGGGTCCATGTCTGTGGAGGACTAAAAAACATTTTTTTCTCAACTGGCCACCTTTCAGTCTATGTGAAACATGTCCATAAGGCTGATCTCTGATGTAGCTCATGGTACTTCTAGGGCTCAGGCATTGCAGTCAGGAGGGATGTGATGTAATGTGTAATTCTGCAGAGCCCTTCAAGTCTTTATTCATCAGTGCTCCTTTTGATGGATCATCATTATTTGGCCCCAAAGTTAAGGAAACAGTCTCCAGAAGTCAGCAAGATAGAAAGACCCCGTCTACCATTGGGATCTATTTTTCTACCCCTCAGAGGCCCTTCTCCTGGAATCAACAAGGTGGTAAAAAGATGTGGTTTCTGCCACGGGCCTTTCCAAGACTCACAAGAAGATGGTTCTTCCCTGGGGCAAATGGGGGAACTCTAATGGAAGACACCACCCTTGCGGCAAGGGTAGCTTGCAGAACCAGGGCTTCACAGATACTTCCTCTGATAAGCCATACCAGCAGTTCTGAAGGATTGCCTAACTGCTGTACTCTGGAGGCAGTTGGATGGGGGGGCGCTTATCTCTACACCCAGAAGCCTGGGCATCCATCACAAAAGAGACTTGGGTGGAGAAGATCATATCCAGAGGTTATTTCATACCATTTGTCCAAATTCCCAAATTCCTCCAACAAAAATTAAAAAGATCCCTGATGTACCACCAAATCAGAGGGAAGCGGCAGCCTTGGAAATAGTAAAGCTGATAGGAAAAAAGTAATCTAAAAAGTCCCCCCCCCCCCCGACAAGCAAGGAGCTGGAACTTACCCAATATTGTTTTTAGTGCCAAAATAAATAAATAAATAAAAACGATGTGAAGGCTGCCAGCAGAGCCAGCTGGAATTTTGTAAATAATTCTATGTCATTTGTGAATAGTAATATGATTTGTTGGCTTATCTTACAAATGTAAGAAAACTATATGTAATATTTGTTTTAAGCTGCTGGTGCAGAAGTGTGTGTTAAACTGTATGTTATGTGCTGAGCTTCAAGAATGTAACCACAGTGTACCCTACAGGCAATGAACAGAGTTAACTTGCAAACTCTAAGAAAATAAGTGAATTGTTTACAATGGTGTTTATCTCAGCTATGAGACAGAATGTCTACAGCTAGAAATTCTTTCTATTGTGTGGAAACAGACATAATTACCAGGTTTCAAAGGTAACACTGTTTAACTGTTTTACAACTTCCATTTCCAGGCAAACTTCTGTAAAATAAGTATTTTTGACACAGAGGTGACAAAGAATGATGTAATCTGAGATAACCCAGCAGAAATGCTTGATAGTAATTTAAGAACTATCTCAGAGAGTGAGTCTGTGTATTTTGTATTTGTCTTTGGATGTGACAATGTCCTCTCATCAGCACTTGTCTGGCTCTGTAAATAAAACTTAAATTACAATGATATCTCTTATTGATAGTTAGGAACTTAGTAAGATTCGTTTAGATGTTTTCTGTACTTATGTGAGACTGTCCTGCAGTGTTGTTTGAAAATATTTCCTGTGAATCTGAACTCTCTAGTCACTGTATTGAGTTATTGAGTATTGTCTTGTTCATTTATTATTAAATATATTTAAACCTTTTAATTGTGGCTGGTTTGTTTAGAGATAGTTAAGCTCTTAGGGTACTTGCATATGTATTTGGTGACACTGTATAGGCCACTTTTAAATAGTCTTGGTCACACGTACCATTTGGATAATAGTAACATTACACAGTAGAATTGGCCACCCTTTGAGAAGGGCTTTGTAGTAGCTGATAAGAGTAGTTGGTGGCAGCTGGTACTACCTTATAATCTGGGCAGAAGTGGGCATAGCTAGTGAACCTGTGCCAGCCTTCCCCAGGAGTGTCTGTGTGTTTGTATATAAATCAAATCTCAAAGTTTGTGTGTATATCAGCTACTTGGGCAGGGACACGAAACACTGGTGGGGCAGAGAGGGTGCTGGAGGTTTTGGCTTGACCACTCGGCTGAGATCTTAACCCTATAGCTGTGCCAGTGGGGAGTCTTATTGAGGATCTGAAGAAAGAGGGAGAAACCACCCCCAGACTGACTGTGATCTCTGTGTGTTCTTAAGTGAAATTGTACTTTATTGTGTGTGTACTTGTCATCCTACCAATGTGCATGTCCCTCACTGGTGATAGTGGTGAGGACTGAGGCTTCTTGATTACTGGGCCAGTGAGAGTAATCCTGGATTTCAGCAAACTAAACCACTATGTAAAATATTCAGTGTTTTGGATGGTCACAGTTTAGTCCATTTTTCCTCTACTGTGAAAGGGCGATTGGTTGTGCTAATTAGATCTTAAGTATGCACACTATTGTAGCAAAATGAACAGGTTCTCCAGAAAACACCAGCACTTCTGGCTGGGAGTTGTCGTTACCAGTTCAGAACATTACACTTTGGCCTCACCACAGCCCCTGGGTGTTCATCAAATGCTTTGCGGTGGTAGCGGCTCACCTGAAACTGCAGAGATTCTGTGCGTTTCCATACCTAGATGACTGACTCCTGACTGCCCCATCTAGGCATCTACTTATAACAGGCAAGGGATGACTTGCTCCAGTTATGTCATCACCTGGGCATCATGGTCAGTTGTACCAAATCACCGTTTACATCTGTGCAGACTCTGGAGTTCATAGGTACTTGTCTAGACAATATCATCCAGATAGCTTTGCAACCTCTAGCAAGAGTTTGTACCCTCCAACTACAGGTTATGGAAGTCATCTCTCATTATTACCCTGCAGCAAGGCTAGTGTTATGAGCTTTAGGATTGATGGCAGCAGCAATGACTCTAATCCCTTTAGCCAGATTTCATATGCCGGTCCTGTAGCGGACTCTTTCAGTGCAGTGATCCATTCTTCAGCATCCTTTGAGCACTCCAGTCAAAATCTCCAAAGTTTGCAAGGAATATCTTCTTTGGTGGATTCATTCAGAAAAAGTTTGTCAAGGCTGTCCCTTTGTTCTCCCACAGCCAGTAGCCACAGTCACCAAGAATGTCTCCCAAGTTGGGTGAGTGGGGGGCATTTCTTGGGAAGAACAGTCCAAGTACATGGTCCCTAGAAGAGGCCAATTTGCACATCAGTGTCCTGGAAATAAGAGCAGTCTTACTAGCATTGCAGGCTTTTCAAGATGTTCTCCCCTTAGGGATGATTGCAATACAAACAGACAACATGAAACAGGGGGGGAACTAGATTTTACCCATTTTGTGAAGAGGCAGTGAGAGTGTGGTAATGGGTGATCTCTTCTGATCATTTTCTTATGGCAGTTCACATATCAGGGAAAACCAATGTGCTTACAAACAAACTACTCAGGTCCATTTTGATGCATCACGAGTGGTCTGTCAGTCAAAGAGTATCAGAAAGGATCTTCCTTCAATGGGCCAGCTATGCTGCAATTTA
This sequence comes from Protopterus annectens, assembly GCF_019279795.1. Lineage (NCBI taxonomy): Eukaryota > Metazoa > Chordata > Ceratodontiformes > Protopteridae > Protopterus > Protopterus annectens. Next base: position 1,393,943,746 of record NC_056733.1, on the reverse strand, counting down.
TTTTTGCTTCTACCTTCAACAACAAGTGCAGCAGATTCTTCATCTTATCATTCAACAGGGCGAGTCACTGAGAGATGCTCTAGTATATGATTGTCTCTCTGGTCTCCTTTATGCTTACCCTTCATTACCTCTAATCCCCAAATTTTTTACAGAAAGCATCCCAGTCGAAGACCACACTCATTCTCATTGCACGTTTTTGTCCTCATCGTCTGTATCCATCTTGGATACTGGACCCAAGTCCAGACCTTCTGTCTCACCCTGCAAGGATGAAACGTCTGGACATCAATGGTCTGAAGTTCACAGCATGGTTTTTCTAGTTCCAGTGATGGCTAGACAGTCCAGGGCCTTCCTCCCTAGTCCGACATATTCTTCTGTCATCTCAGAAGCTTTCTACTAGGAAAATTCACAAAACTAAATGGAAAAGATTTTCATTTTGGGCACTTCAGAGAGATTTGGACACCATCTCTGCTCCAGTCTTAGCGGTTCTCGATTTTCTGGATTCCATTTTTCACAATGAGGCATTAAAGTTCAATTAGCAGCCTTTTCTAATTTTCACTCAGGAGAGAATCATTCCTCTGTGGCTTATGTGACGTTGTGCAAGGCCTTCCTTAAGGGTATATTTTAATCAGGGCCCCAGTTAAAGATTCTAAACCTCCCTTGGGATTTGACTTTTCTATTACAAGCTCTCACCCAACCTCCATTTGAACCTTCAGCTAAGATTGACCTTAAGTTCTTGTCCTGGAAAACAATTTTTCTGGTCACTATCACATCTGCTAGATGAGTATCTGAACTCCAAGCCCTCTCTGCAAGATCTCCGTACCTGACCTTCGACAAGGATAGGGTTTCATTACTCACAAGCCCATCTTTTTTTTACATAAGGTGGCTTCTAAATCCAACATAAATCAGGTCATCAATTTACCTGTCTTCTTTCTGAAATTCTCAAACATTGGCGAATAGAGAGGTTCATAGGTGTTTACTAGGCTGAGGACCACCAAGGGCATTTTTTAAGCCTAGCAATGCATCCCAAATCTCTGACAAGTTCTCGTACCTTTGATGAGTGTAAGCAGGGGCTTGGGAGGTGAAACATTTACAATGTTGCATCTTTTGGACATACAGCGGCAGCTAAGATTTTATCTGCATGGAACCAAATATTTCAAGAAAACTGAGTAATTAATTATTTGTATCCTTCTCCAAGAGCAAATTAAGTAAAGCAGTGTCTAAAGTGACCCTGGCTAAATGGTTAACTGATTGTATATCCTTTGTTTGTAAAGAAAGAAAAATCTTTTCCTAAGCCCCCCAAAGCACATTCCGCAAGTTTCATAGCCACTTCATCTGCTTTTTGGTCAAGATTGTACATAGATGATATTTGTACAGTTACCAGTTGGTCCAAGGGTCATACCTTTATTGCACATTACAAGTTAGACATACTGTCCAGAAATAGGGCAGCATTCATTTCCACTGTACTCTGAAATATTCTTCCATGAAGATCACCCAATGTTCATATAGCTGGTGACTCTGTCCCATCAGTTGAGGAATTAATGAAATTGACAACATCAGATACAGAAATAGTTATGTACTCACCATAATGATGCATCTGTGTTGTCCATTTTCATTCTTCCTCAACTTCCCACACTCTAACCCACTTCCCTGTCTTCCTAGAGAGACCTAAGGGATATGCTTTTGGGAACCCACCTGTTCGGGCTCCAGCTTTTTTGTACACTTTATCTTACCTTCTCATAATGATTTAGTGTCATGTATATGTTAGTGTTGTGGTAGCAAACTCGATCTGAGGTATGCTAAGATTGTGGAGCATTATGGATAAAGGGAGGAGCTTGATCCATGAGACTAGTAAAAGTGTCTGACACAGATATGAGGTTGGGTGCGAGACCCAGCAGTTAAGGAAAAATGAAAATGGAAAACACAGATGCGTTGTTATGGTGAGAATTACGTACCTTTTGTTTTTCTCAATAAAAAAAACATAAAAAGCTCATAATATACTTTGTCATCCCTAAGAAGTAATTTAAACACAGTTTTTTCCACATAAAAAAGCAGTTTGTGTGTCAAACACAAAAGTGCATTTCCATTTAAAAGTACAATAAGTTGCGTGACAGTCAATAAAAACACACATTACTAGCTTGAAACAGACTTTCCTCAACAGGAAAGTAAATATAAACATTAAAAATAATATGTGGAAGATTTTTCCCAAAGGGAATATACCTGCCAAACAATGGAACACCACAAGTTGACAGTTGATCCTCGAAGGCCAGCAGAGGAACGCTCTCTCTGGCTTCAGGAAACCTTTATTTTTAGTCAGCTCAACTTGCCGACTAACAGTCTGGGTGTGTGGAAGATACCTTGAAGCTTTGGAAGCTGTCCATCTGTTATATTTTGTGCAAAATATAACTAGTATAGCTTTGGCTATTGCAGCAGTGAACAATATGAAGAGTGTTTGAAATTCTGCCTGTACAGAACAAAACCCTTCAGGGAAGATTTTGGACTCTGTGTTTGTTTTGCATTTAATAATTTTGAGCCAAAAGTGTCTAAAGTCACCGTTTTTCTGTGTTTTTCTGATTGTGAGTCAAGTAAATGTAAGGAAGGAATAGAACTTCCCTTTTTGTGTACACCTAAAGCTCATTCCACTAGGTTGCCATTTCAACAGCCTTCTTGAGAAATTCTTCAGTTGATGAGATTTGTGCAACAGTAACATGGTCTACTTTATGCATTTTTGCTAAACATTAGAAGTTAGATGACATCTGGTGCTCTAGGACTTCCTTTCAGAACCACTATCCTCAATGGCCTCCTGCCATGATGCCACCCAGGTGTGATGAAGCTGAGGAATTTGACTCCTCAGTCAGTTTGGGCAGACAGGATGAATAGGATGCTGTAATTATTATATTTACTATAATGCTGGATCCTGTCTTTTACGTCCATATGAAACAGCAACCTTTTCTTCATTCCTCTTCCACATTGTAATATTCTAGCACTTGAAGAATATTTCTGCTTATTAAGCTGACTATTTTGAAATCTAGCCTTACTTGTTGGCAGCAAATTTGATCTGAGATAGCTTTACACACAGAGGCATTACAGGAAAGATAGGGGGCTGTAGGCTTGAGCACTAGTTTTTCTAGCTTGGATCTGTCAGTTGTATTGGACAAATGTAAATGAAAGGATCCAGTGTTATAGTAGGTACATAACTATTGTTTCTCGAACCTTGACTTGAGAATGGTAGAAAGATAACCATTTAATATGTTGGGACATGGAATGCTTAGCCCCAGAAAGTGGAGATTGAATCACCGAAAATCTGGACTTATATATACTAAATCCAAGTTGCCATTTCTCTGAATATTCCATTTTCTCTAAAGTATGTCACTCTTGGAGTTGGTAGATACATAAGTTTGTAGGTGTGGGGGACTTCCGACATTGAGGGGTGCAGGGGGGCTTGTCCCCCTACAAAAACAAGTTTGAAGGAGAAGAGCAATGTTTGATATTTGCTCTTCTCCTGGATTTTTAGTCTTTTTTTCAGTGTTTTTGCACTCATTTCATTTGGGAGCCCTTAAGAAATTGGATTGCACATATTGTTTATAATTCCTTTTTACATAAACCTTTCAATTCTGTCTTTGGGGTGGCAGGAAATCATTAGCCATTGAGCATGGTTCAGGTTTCAGCAAAAGTTGTTTTGATAAGACTAACTTAGAAATTTTGAAGTGAAAAATGGAGTTACAAGTTTTGATGCAGAAGTTAATAGCTGGGGAACAAGGCATGGGCATTCTAAAGGGTGAAAGGTGGTTTCAAGTTATAGACTAGAAGTTAATTGCTGGGGCAAAAGTGGACAGTATGCTTTGATTTATAATACTGTCAAAATGGACACTTGACACTTGCACTCTAAAGAGGTAAAAAGAGGCAGCATTTCTGTTGCAATGATCTGTCTCTTTGGACCACTGCAACTTAATCTCTGGTGTGATCCAAGGTAAGGACCTAGATGTTGGCTCAAAGATTTAGTTTTTGAAGGAAGGACTGGGAAAAGAGATTAGATAAGCAAGTCACAAAGAAACATTTGGGGATATATGTATGTCTCACAAATATGCAAAAAAATCTAGAAGAATTCGGATCTTTGCCTGGACGTGTATATGTAGGTATTTTTATAGCCCAAACAGACTTCAAAGATTTTTTTCTCAGGTAGACAGCAAATGTTGGAGGTGTGATGGGGCAGAAAGAGGTAACTGGGAACATATTTTCTTGGAGTGTAATGAGTTGGTAGACTTTAATGATTTCCTGCAGACTGCTCTGTTAGAGATGCTGAGTGAGCAGGTAAGACTGACTGGGGAAATTATTTTTTGAGCTATGATACAAACTCGGAATTGCCTAGACATAGTAAGATCTTGCTGAGGTCTAATTATGAAGGCTGCCAAAAAAGAAATTACTAGAAAATGGAAATCAAAGTCACCAACTTTACTAGAAGTAGTGAAGATAGTAACAAGAGTTAAAACAACTGGAACTGGGATCTTTAGAAAAGTGTAGGAGCAAATTAGCCCAGTTGGACTGACCCGGTTAACAAATGTCAATAAATAAATAAATAAATACATAGGAGAAAATGGGAACTGTGAGATCAATACATGCAGAGGAGAAACAAGGTTTATAAAAAGGCAGGATTGGAATGAGCATGTAATGGATGACTAGCAATGACTGGATATGTTAAACGTAATGTATAATGTTTGTAGCTACACTTGTGTTGGCACAAACCTGTAATTACATCTGTTTTAGACAATAGAAAGAAATTCCAGCTGCAGACATTCTGTCTTCTAGTTCTAGTAAACACACTCATAAAATTCTTTATTTATCAACTTATTTTCTTAGAGTTTTACAAGTTAATTCTGTATATCCCAGTTTGTAACATGAAACATACATTTACATAGGCATATAGTCCATATACACATTTCTGCTCTTTTCCACAGGGTGCACTGTGGTTACAGCCTTGAAGCTCAGTACAGAACATATAGTTTAATCATAACATATAGTTATCTTACATTTCTAAAACAAGCCTACAAATCCTATTAATAATTACAAATGACATATGATTATTTACAAAATTCTATCTAGTTGGGCTGGCAGTGTCACATTTCTCCCCCAACGAGAACTCAAGCTAGTTTTTCAAGTGCCCTATGAGAAACATTGTTTAGAGGGTTGAGCCTATCCGGGAACACATTTCCCCATTCCCTGTCTTGAGATCCCAGCTGCCTTGGCATGGTTGACCCCAGTACCATGCTGCACTGTCCTATCATATTCATACTTCATTTTAGTGTTACACTTGAACCCCTGCAGTGGATCTTCAACAGTACTATTAAGGAAGGTGTTAGGAATGTAAAGATAAACTAGATTAATTATTTGATGTATTTGTATGTAATGAGAGAAGGACTGAGTTCCTATATGAGAAGTATGAGAGCTAGATCATCAGGACAGTTGGATGGCCATACCATCTGCCCCTTTCTGTTGTTTATCTTGACTAAATATTCTGAACCCCAGGGTAGCTTTTAAACAAAAGATCAGCAGATTAGCCATTAAGCCTAGGACTGGCATAATGAGTAGGCCAGTTGACTCTTATCTATTATTAACATCTGTTTATTTATTTAAGTTTAAAAGTCTTGAATGCTTTCATTGTTGGAGACAGACTCTCTTTTTCTGTCAGGAATGGAGGAAAGGTCAGGGTGTAGTTTGAGGGGTCAACAGTGAGCAGGCAGAAACTATCAGTGCGACTGTGGACATCTGCAGCCGGCACATCCTATTGTCCAGCTCCATTTAAAGCCATCCACTGCTAAAAGAATAAGAATAAGTGTCATTTTGCCCTTCTGCTGACTATTTTCACTGTATTTCATAAGAATCCTGCATTATTTGTTACATTTATCACACTTTAGTAATGTTTCAAAGCAGAACTGTTTCCACTACTGCTGTAGTCCTAAAATTTCATTGTGTCTGCTAGTTTTACAGAACTGTCGTATCTAGATTGTATGTTTCCCTGCACTTGACGTCTAAAACCAGCATTTTTACATTGAGGGTTTTCTGACTGCACTCTTGTGGCAGATGTTTGCTGTAACAAACCTATCTGAGTTGAGGGCTGCTTCTGGCTGAAAGCTTATTATGTGTTTTCCTGATTGGTCTGTAGGCTTTGCTGTTGTAAAACTTGTTTCTATAATTCTGTATAAGCGTAGAGTTTGGACTAGGCTGCTTTCCACGCAGCTGCAGTTAACAGTGCCCTGTATAGATGCAAATACTTTCAAGTTAAAATTTTCCTTAGAATAACTATCTCTGCAACCTTCACCAGTTCCCCTTTTGCTGTAGGAACATCTGAATTGAGAGCAGAGCAGCATCTCATTGTTGCATAGCTGCAGTTCACACTGAGTATAGCACCGGTTCTTTGTCTGTGTGTTACCATCCCAGTCCATTCAAATGTATCCACTCTTCTCCCTGGTTAAAGCCATAGTAAAAAAAAATAAAATTAAACCATGAATAGGCACTTTCCTGCTATCTCTGTGGCCAGCCTGGTTGACATGGACATCCTGTGGCAATGTAGCAATATTCTCATGTATACTAACAACCACTTAATCCTGAGATGTAGTTACACTATGAAAATTGAGACACAACTCTCACATATTGACATATCAAATGACAAATAGGTTGTCAGCACATGATCATCATTTCCCTCACTAAATAAGGTCTTGACGCATAAACACATATATGCAGAGGTACTCACAAGTAACTTACCAAAACCTCATAGGCCTCCCATATGCTGCCATCAGAAAACATATGCAAACAAAACCAAGTCAACACTAACCAGTACACACAAAAATACACATCACAGTGTCTCCACAAGCAAGCCCGTAAAGCAAAACACCACACATTCAAACATCTTGGTCATAGGAGACTCCATCATGAGACACATGGACACCTCCCTCAACAGGCTGGTAAAGAGAGGGTTATAGTCAGTTACCTTTCAGGGGGCCAGGATTCACCAGATCATGCAGGCACTTGGGTCACTCAACTACAAGTACCAGTATGACTCAGTCATAGTCCATGTAGGTTTGAATGACTTGAGACATACCTCCTTGGACTGTATGAAGAGAGACATGATGGACCTCTCTGAATACATGTCCAGCTGGGTCTGTGCCTTGCATTGAGTAGCATTCAACCCTCACCACAAAAGGAGGGGGAGTATCCATTTTCATCAAAGATACCCACACCTCCAGGTTAGTGGCAACGCACGAAGCATCGGAGACTATCCAGGTGCAACTAACCATAGGCAAAACTGCCTTACAGTTTGTAGCATGCTACAGGCCACCCTCTCAAACTCAGGAACCCCACACAGCCTTCCTGAAGACACTGGAGAGTATGAATGTCTCTCCAAATACCATCATTTTGGGAGACTTCAACTACCCAAACATAGACTGGGAACATTACTCAAGCCCCAACACCCTAGCCCAAAGGTTCCTAGAATTCATAAACTCAAATGCAATGGAACAACTAGTCACCATTCCCACAAGAGGAGACAATATACTAGACCTGATCATTACAAACATGGGGACAAAATGCTCCACACCGGAAGTATATCCCTCTTTTGTAAGATCAGACCATAAATTAATCTCACTGGAAATCCACATCCCGCCCCCACCCTCTGCACAAAAGACCACAGTGAAGAACTTCTCAAAAGCAAACTTCACACTTCTTAAGACTGAAGTGGTATCCTTCAAGGCCCCTGGGCCAGTGGAAACCACAACCCACACTGCTGAATCCTTTGCAAATGCCTTCTATGGGCACCTTCAAGAATGCATGGATCATGCAATCCCAAATAAAACCAAGACCCATTCCCCAAAGGCAGGCGCCGGTCTGGTGGACCCCAGCCATAAACAAACTTTACAACAGGAGGAGGAAGCTACTACATGACAGAGCAAAATCCCTAAAAGGGAAGGCATCTCTGATCAGTACTAGCAAAAAACTACGATCACTCATTAAATCATCCAAGGCCAACTTTGAGAGAAAAATCGCAAAAGACACAAAAGACAATCACAAGGCCTTCTTTAGCTATGTTAGAAACCTGGGTGGAAACTCCCAGATATGCTCAGAGTTAGTCCAAAATGACACAAAATACACTGAACCCACTGACATTGCCAACATTCTGGCAGACAGGTTCAGTGCTAATTTCTCTTCCCCCCTCCCCCCCAAAAGGAGAAATAACTATCCCAGCAGAGTGTAGCCTCCCTAACATCTCAGATGCCCAGGTGAGAGCCGCCCTCTCTAAAGCTGAAAACACAGCATCAATGGGACCGGATGGTGTCCCGGGCTGTGTGCTACATGAACTCCAAGAGGAACTAAACCCACACATAAGGCTGCTGTTTAATCTTAGCCTTACTACAGGATACGTACCCAAAGAGTGGCGTACGGCAACAGTGGTCCCACTTCACAAAGGCGGTGCTTCTATGGACCCTGGAAATTACCGCCCCATAAGCTTGACGAGCCTGGTCTGCAAAGCTATGGAGAGGATCATTATGGAACTCCTAAACAAAGACATTGGGGACCTACAGACATTGGATCCTACCCAATTTGGCTTTGTCAAGGGCAGATCCTGCCTTTTGAACTTGGTCGACTTTTTGAAACAGTCACTAAGGCCATTGATGAGGGTAAGGCAGTTCACACAGCCTACCTTGACCTTGCAAAAGCCTTTGACACAATACCCCACTCGGGCATCATAGACAAACTCACCAGCTTAAATGTAAACCCATATGTCACAAGATGGGTTGCAAACTGGCTCAAGGACAGAACCCACAGGGTCAGAGTTGCTGGAGCTATGTCAGACTCTAAGCCAGTCACAAGCGGTGTCCCACAGGGCTCAGTCCTGGGACCCTTCTTGTTCGGCATTTATTTTTCCGAGGTACAGGCAAACATAGGAGGATTGTGGCTGACAAAGTTCGCAGATGACTGCAAACTGGGCGCCATAATTGATACTCCAGCGGACACAAACATCCTTCAGAGAGGCCTCATAGAAATGGATAATTGGTGCCAGAGCCTTGGCCTTAAGCTGAACGCCAAAAAATGTATAGTCATACCCTTTGGGAAAAACAAGGTACCGACAAACTACCACATAGGTGGTAATCCATTAAGTACAGAAGAGGTAATCAGGGACCTAGGGACCCAGGTTGACAGTAACCTCTCATTTGACACTCACATTGCCAAAGTGGTTAGGAAGACCTTCTGTATTGCCCCCCTTATCATGAAGGGTTTCACATCTAGATCAAGAGAGGTCATTGTGCCCCTGTACTCTTCTCTTATCAGGCCAATGATTGAGTACAATGCCCCATTTGGGATGTATCTCACCCGACACCTGCAGCAGTTGGAAAGACCCCAAAAGTTCCTCACCAAGATGATAAAGGGTCTTAAACATATGTCATATGCTGCCCGACTGAAAAAACTCCAGCTCTATTCAGTCGCATACCGCCTACTCAGAGGTGATCTGTGCCTGACGTACAAGGCCATATCCAATCCGGAATTAATGGACATGCTCCACCTCAGAAAATCCAAATCCATCAGAGCCATGAGAACAAGAGACTTAAACCTCAACACAGAAATAAATAGGACGTGCTGGAGGGACAGATTCATAACCCAGAGGCTCCCTACACTCTGGAATAGAATCCCAGTCCATGTTAGGCAGAGCCCCTCACTGACTCTATTCAAGAGAAATCTCGACGAGTGGATGGGAGATCGTAGGTTTACCCCGGGAGTCATCTCTGTGTCACTACTAGACAGAGGCACAGTAAACTAAACCCTAAAAGGGTGTAGTATTCTCATCCTAAGGGGTGGTGAAAGCCACACACATTCTGGCTAGGCTTATAAATGCCCTAGGGCAGATAGCCTAGTACGAACCTATGAACCAAGAATAATGTCACAATACAAACAGAAAATGATTGACTTCAGTAATTGGCTTAGCTACTGGTGTCATTCCAAGCAGATCCAATATTTGTCTGCCTGGGATGACATGAGCAACAGACCATGCTGCTTTGCCAGAGATGGTCTGTACCTGTCACCACTTGGCTTTCAAATACTGGCCGAGACGTTAGCCACCCCCACAATGTGTTTTTCAGGCAGTGCCAAACCAACAGTCCTACCAACATTACAAATTCTTCTTATACCAAGCCGAAAGTACTACAACTCAATGCTAGGGGTCTTAACAAGGAACTACACTTCCTGGAAGCTCTCCTCACCCCGGAGAATGCTGACTGTGCAATTACAGAGACGTGGTTCTAGGCTGCATAAAGTGCCCTGGCAGCACAAGGCTTCAATGACTATCACACATTCAGGCCACCCTCTAAAAAGGAAAAAAACAAAAGGAGGCGGTATTCCCATTTACATAAAATCAATCACACCTCAAGACTGGTCCAGCAGGATGACTCTCTTGAGCTTCTTCATGTCCAGCTGACCATAGCCAAATCCCCAACCATATCATCACTAGCTACAGGTCCCCAAGCATGAGCTATGAAAACCACTCCATATACCTGACGTTACTAGAATCACTTACCATTCAGCCCAACATAGGGTTGCCACCTTTTCAAATGCCCAAAGTGGGACATTGTGGGGACAAATGTCAGATTTTGTAGGGCGAAACATACTCAAGGCCAGTACAAATGACAGAACTTCACTTTTATTGCCTAAATAAAAGTTTATTTTTGTAGCATTTTAGTTGCTTATTCTGTTTCTTATAACATTTAGGTATTTCAGATACAGAATAACTGTTTTATGCAACTATTACATAAAATATAGGAGATATTTTTGTCCTAAAATCTCAGGATATTTGCCATTTTTTCATATTTTTTTGCAGGACACAACTGCCCAAAGAGGGACTGTCCCTTGCAAAGAGGGACAGGTGGTAACCCTAGCCCAATACACCACTCATGGATAATTTTATCTACCCCTGCATAAACTGGGAAATATATACAACTGCTAACATGCAGGCTTAGAGAATTCTGGACTTTGTCAATGCAAATGTTGGGCTGCACTCCCAGTAGTATCCTTAACATAGTACTCACAGACATGGGGAGCATTGCACCCCCCAGCGTAATATCGGATCATAAATCGGTCCCGTTTGAAATAAATATAATGGTAGAAGCCCCCCCATCAAACCCTAAAAATTTTTCCAAGGCAAATTACCTTTTATTAAGTGATAGCATAAGTAATTTTAAAGCTCCCCTTAACCCTAGAAACACAGCAGCCTATGCAGAAGTATACACAAATGCCCTGTACAACCAATTAAATGACTGCTTAGAAACGGCAGCACATAACTGAACTAAACCCAGGTCTGGCCTGAAAAACAAGTTACCCTGGTAGACCCATGGGATAAATATACTATACAACAGAAGGAAGAAATTTCTGTCCTGAAGTAAGAGGGGGAGGGTTAACAACAGAGAAAAATCCCTCATTAGTCTCAAAAGGCAAATCAGGGAACTAGTCAAGACTTCAAAAGCTAAACACAACTAAAATAGCTTCCCAGGCAAAGGATAACCACAAAGCATTTTTAGTTATGTCCGAAATCTTAAGGGAAACACTCAGCAGTGTGCTGGCTGTAGGTGGCTATACTTAGCCAGGAGAAAAAGTGAACCTACTGACCAAAAAATGTAGCTCAGATTTCATCACCTCATCACATGCAGTCACTCCCCATAAAATACCACTGTTCCTTTGCCTGTTATCACAAAAGCACAAGTTTTCACAATACTCTCCAAAGTCAGAAATACGGCATCATTGGGCCCTGAAGGAATCTCAGGATGCCTTTTGAATGGATTAATGGATTGTTACTGGGCTAATGACCCTGGGCGCATTTCTAAGCCTAGTCAAGTTTTCCTGAAAGAGAAATTATGTTCTGCATCCAAATAGGATGTTGGGGGCCAGGCATTTATTATCTACCTCTGTCAATAAGGGACATAAGTCCCAGGTATGGAGTAAATTTCCTATTCCCCATCCACTGGTCTAGGTTGCACTTAAACTGGGTAATAGATGAACTCATCTTCACATGGATGGGAAGCCTGTTCTGTAGGAGGGACGGTCTCTGTGACACATATTTGTCTCTCCTGCATGTTCTGTTTAAGTCACAGCCAAAATTCAGGTCCCTAGACCTTGTATTTCTGGTACTCCTTGACTTACGAATATGTAGGGGATTCATAAGTGTGGAGTTTGTCAATGCCTTGTAAGCCAGGTATAGATCACCCCCTCAGCAGTCTATAGCGGATACCAAGTAGAGGGAAAGGGCTTTAAGGCACTCTCCATAAGGCAGGTTTGTTATGCCTTGTATTCTTTTTGTAAGAAACCTCTGAGATCACGCAAGTTGCTGCATATGCCTGGTCAGGTACATACCAAAGGGAACATTGTAATCTATGATTGGTCTGATAAGGCCGGACTACAGTGGGATAATGACCTCTTTGGACCTAGATACCATACTCTTACTGATAATTTGCATAGCACAAAAGGATTTCCTCACCACTGTGACCATGTGGTGGTTGAAGGTAAGGCTTATGTGTATGTGAGTACCCAGATCCCTGACCACTGGGTCAACTCTTAGGGGCGTGTTGTCAGCATGGTAATTAGCTGGGGTTGTTGACTTCCCAAAGGGTACAATTATGCATTTCGTAACATTGTGTTTAAAACACTGGCTTCTAGACCATCTTTTAGTCAAAGAATGACCTTCTTGAACAATGCTAGCATCTGCAGGGGAGTCAGTACTAACCCCCCCAGCTTGCAATCATCTGCAAACGTAGTCCGCCATAAACCCTCAGCATTTGCTTCCATTTCAGAGAAGTAGATGCCAAAAAGGAGCAGGCCCAGTATGGATCCCTGGAGGACTCCGTTAGTGACTGGCCTCTTGGTGGAGGTGGCCTCACCTATTTTGATCTCCTGGGTCCTATTGGTGAGCCAGTTGGCTGTCCAGTGGGTGATAAAAGGGCTTATACCTAAGTTAGGGAGCTTATCTATAATGTCTGAGTGGGTTATTGTATCAAAAGCTTTGTTCTGGTCAAGGTAAGCTGTGTCACAGTTGTACCTTCATCCAATGCTTTGGTAACCCTCTCAAAAAAGATCATCAAATTTATTAGGCATGATCTTAACAAAGCTGAACTGTGATGGACCCAGCATTTGCAGGTTACCTATGTCCTCATTTATAATGTCCATGATGATTCTTTCCGTGGCCTTACATATGAGGCTGGCAAGACTTACGGGCCTTTAGTTACCCGGATCAGTGGTTGGACCTCCTTTGTGCAGGGGAATGACTGTAGCCATGTTCCATTCCTTGGGCACAAAACCTGACTGAAGGCTCCAATTGAAAAGTGATTCAAGTGTACCACAGATGTCATGTTTCATGCTATTTATTAAACATCCCAGGATGTTATCAGGGCCCACTGATACAGTGTTTTTGGCCTTGGAAAGTGCATTGATGACTTGTTCCCTAGTAATGGTTGGGGAGATTGTGGTATGAGGTATTTCTTTTGGACTGTTGGGGGGAGTGGGAGGAGACATTTCAGCTGAACCTGTCAGCCAAAAGGTTGGCAGTGGCCTCTAGTTCAGTGTGGGTGATGTAATTTACAATAAGTTCTGCACATTGTTGTACATTTCCCCTGAGGTTATGGACATAGCTGTAGAAAGCTTTGTGGTTGTCCTTTGCCTGAGAAGATATTTTTTCTTCAAATTTAGCCTTTAAGTGTTAATTAACCATCTTAGCTACTTGTTTAGATTGGTCAGGAGGCTTTTAATATGTATGTCTTTGTTCTTCCTATGCTTGGCTAATATATGTGTTTTTGTTTGTTGTATAACTGATTGACATTGTGATTCTACCAGGGTGGCTTGTCTTTTGAGTTTGTCTTATTCTTAATATGAGTGGGCACAGCTTGTTCTATACAGCTATCAATATGGCCGTTCAGAGATTTTGTAAATAGCTCAGCATATGCTATGTTGTTTACTAGGTTTGGGGGTGCTTAGAATTTATCCAATGTGTTGCTTATTAGAGAGAGGTTAACCTTGGAATCGTTCTTAAAGATTTTTGTTTTGCTGAATCTCCAGATTTAATTTTTATTTCAAGTAATATTGCCTTATGTTCAGATCTGATGAATGAAGACATTACATTGGGTGAGGAACAATGGCTCCCCATGTTCATGAGTACAAGATTAAGGATGTTTGTACCCCTCGTAGGAAAATGGACCAACTGTTCCAGTATGTTGTTATTAACAAAGTTTAGGAATATTAGAAGTGATGTAGGATTCCTAATCTATAGAGTTGAGACCTCCCATGAATATTGTATTGGGCTGAATGGTGAAGGACTCTAGTACATAGAGATAGGTAATATGGGTTTCCGGGGACATGGAGGGGGACCTTTAGTTTGCAAGGATATGATATGACACCCTGTTTATGGTGAATAGCACATGTATGAATTGCAGTGGGTCATACACTTTAACTAGTCTGGATGTGAGGTTGTTTTTAATGTAGACTGAGACTCTTCCACCTTTAGTTCCCTCCTGTGCAGTAGCTGGTCTAAACATGTGAAAGGCATTATAATCTTGCATTGGGGTACTCTTCGTGACTTTAAATAATGTCTCGGTTACTACACAGATGTCTGTACTCTCCAGGGAGAGGAAGGCTTGTATGGAGTAGAGTTCCTTGTTAAGACTTCTAACATTGAGCAGTACCGCCTTCAGATATTCCTAGGTTCAGTTAAGTTGGTAGGTTTATCAGTTTGGAATTGCCTAAAAAGGCAGTAATAGGGTGGAAAAGGACTTTGCCAGTATCCAAAAGCCTAGATGGGATAAGTATAGACTACCTTGGCAAAGCAGTGTGGTCTGTTAATCATGTCCTCCCAGGCCGTCAGATATTGTACTCCCGGGAATGACACCAGAGGCTACGCCAGCTGTTAAAATCAATCATTTTCTGTTGGTAATGGAGCATCATCCTTGGAGAAGGTTGTATGCTACCCACTGCTAGGCTAATACCTGCTTGAGACACATAATCAGCAAACTCAATCATGTCTCACTTCATATAGTCAAGGGAGGTACATCTTGGGTTATTAACACCCACAAGAACTATGACAGAATCACTGGTTCCGGTGGTTTAATGACCTGAGTCCCTGTGTGACTTGATGGATCCTAGCCCCTGGAAAGGCAGCTACCATGACTCTGTCCTTACTCAGTCTGGTGAGGGGACTTTGATGTGCTGAGCTTGAAATAGGACCTAGCAGACCAACTCAGATCTCTATTTCACCCACATTCTCCAGACAGGCTTTTTCCCAGTAGAGTGGAGGACAGCAACAGACATCCCTCTGCACAAGGGAAGAATATCAATGGACCCAGGAAACTACTGACCCATAAGTCTGACTAGTCTCATATGCAAGACTATGGAAAGGATAATCATGATATGATTAACAAAGACAGATGAAATTTCCAGACTGTAGACCCAACCCAGTTTGACTTTGTCAGGGGCAGGTCTTGTCTGCTCGATCTGGTGGACTTCTTTAAGAAGGTCACCAAGGCCATACATATCGCCTGCCTTGACCTGGTGAAGGCATTTGATATAATACCCCACTAGGGTATTATAGATAAATTCACAAAATTGTGCATAAACCTGTACATCACCAGATGGATAGCCAAATGGCTCACATATAGGATATATGTTATTATAGTGGGGGAATCTGTATCAAACAAGAGGACAGTCACCAGAGGAGTACCACAAGGTTCAGTGCTGAGCCCTCTCCTGTTTCTGATATTCTTTTCAGATGTTAAGGCAAATGTAGATGGCCTTTGGCTGATTACTGCAAGTTGGGGGCAATCATTGACTGCCTAGACGATGGTGATATCATACAGAAAGGACTGACGCAGACTAATTTTTGGTGTCAGAGCCATTGTCTCAAACTAAATGCGAAGAAGTGTATACTAGTACCTTTTGGGAAATCAAATACCACTGCAAATGGCAGCATTGATAACACCCTGTCAAGAGTGGACCCAGTGGCAAGAGATCTGGATACTCAGATAGATAGTAATCTGAACTTTGACCACCATGTGTCCAGAGTGTTGAGGAAATCCTTTTATTTGGCTCAGTGTATAAGTAAGGGCATGGCATCCTGATCTAAGTATGTCATAGTAGCACTGTACTCGGCCTCATCAGACCAATAATTGAGTGCAATGCACCTGTGATGCCTGCGCCCTGGCCCAGCAATCAAGGAGCCTCAATCCTCACCACTAACACCAGAGAGGGTGTCTCATATAAGACGAAAGGATAATAAATACACACAATAAAGTGCAATTTCATTTAAGTGCACACAGAGATCACAGTCAGTCTGGGGCTGGCTGCTCCCTTGCTCCCCAGGTCCCCAATAAGACTCCCCACTGGTACAGCTATAGGGTCCAGATCTCAGCCTAGCTGGCAAGCTAACCTCCAGTACCCTCTCAGTCCAACCATTGCTTCGTGTCCCTGCCCATGTAGCTGACACAAACACACAGTTTGAGATAAGTATTTATACAACTTCACAGACAATCCTGGGAAAGGCTGACACAGATTCTCCAGCTGTGCCTCTTTATCCAGACTATACGGCAGTAATTACTGCCACCACCAGCTAATATTTATCAGCTACTCAAAGGCCTTTAAAAGGGTGTCCAATTATTACTGTGCAATATTATTATCCATTTGGTAAGTGTGACTAATCAGTCAGGGCTTATTAGAGTGGCCTTGTACAATAAACTCTATAAATATGCAATGTACTCTAGAGCTTAACTTATCACTACACAAACCAGCCACAGGTAAAATGTTTTTAAAATATTTAATAATAAATACTAAAAACACAAGGCAATACTACTTCACCAGAGTGCCATTCAAGAGTTCAAAGATCACACAGAAACTTAAAATAATTCTGTAGTACAGTTCTGACATTACAGAAAAACACTTAGTCTAATCTTTATAGTCCTAGCTATTTCTACAAGAAAACATACTTCTAAGATAACTTACTTAAGACAACAAGCAGTGCTGAGGTTGGATATCAAGACAAAAATGATCAATAATCTCTGGTTCTCACTGTTTAAATTGAAACTGCAATTCTGATAAAACATTACATCATCTGTTTACACTTTCCTAGTTCCCAGGCCACACAGAAACTGCATTTACATTCTTTTACACTTAGAGCAATAAAGGACATTCCATATGTAAATTCTGGTCATTAACTTTAGCTGTAAAACAATAGGCAGGATGCTTACTCCAGACTCATCGACTCCAAATTCTAACTTCAAAGGAATAGACATAAAGTAATTTTAATTTCAAAGGACCAATAAGAAATGCTTGACTTAGTTTTCCTTACAGCAGATGGCAATGTTGCCACATTGTTGAAACAGTATTTCTTTACATTTAAGACACAAGCCTGTATTTTACATTTATATTTACAAATGCCAGAATTATGTATCAAATTCTATTTGATTAGGCTGGCAGCCTTCACCCTTCTCTACCAGTCTTCACAGCACCCTTTAGCATGTACCGCACCAGGCACCAGCTGTAGCTGGACCATCCTTAGAGGTTTCTCACCAAAAAAGTATAGTGAATAACCAACATGTCATATGTGGACCAATTAAAAGCCATATCATTGTATTCAGTTTCCTACTGATTACTGAAGGGTGATCTGTGCCTGACCTATAAGGAAGTCTCTGACCCAGCCCTGATGAAAATGTTGCATGTTTGTAAAACTAACTTCATGAGGGTTACCCACTCCAAGGATCTAAACTTGATCTCTGACATGAATAGATCAAGTTGGAGAGACAGTTATGTGTCCCAGAAATTGCCCCTCCACTGGAATAGGCTTCCTATTTACTTGAAGCAGAGCCCTTCCCTGACCATCTTCAAGCATAGTCTAGACCAATGAATGGGAAATTGTAGATTCACTGCTGGGGTGGCGCCCATGTCCATTATGGATAGAGGCAGTTTGTACAAATTGTCAAAACCTGCTTGCTGATCTTATCTTTCCTCTTGGGGTAGAAAATTGGGTAAAGTCTGGGTAGAACTGGCTCTTGAGCCTTTAACCTAGTAATTTCCTATGAGTCTATGAACCTATGTTTGAGTACATGCATATTTCTCACACTGATGTCTTTTGTGTGTTTATGCTTGTTGGTATGCAAGTACGCAGCATACAGTTGCTTCAAAGCATCAGAGTTAAAAAAAAATAAAATAACTCTAAGCCAAGACCAGGACTTATCCTATTTTGACCAAAGACCAAAACTCCAGGAGAAGCGGGAATCACGAAGAGTATTCTTCACCTTTAAACTTCTTTTTTGCGGGAGGCAAGCCCCCCAACCCCAGTCTCATATATACCAACTCCAAGACTGCCTTACCTCAGATTTGTTTGTCTTTTCGGCTTTTACCGGTTAGGGGTCACCACAGCGGAACTCCGGTGCGCTAATGATTGGCAGTAGATTTTTATGGTGCTGAGTTGCCAGCCCGACACCCAACCTTCAACGAAGGCACGCCCATTCACGCATGTCTTTCGAATGACACTCTCCACACAGAAGGCACTCCAACCGAGAAGTGGCTGTACCACTGCGGCTTGTACTGCCTTACCTCAGATAAAAGAAAATATTCTGGGAAATGGCCATCTTGTTCTTAATGTATGTAAGTATGTTTTCAGCCATTTGGTCTCCATGTTTTCGGACTCATTCTAGTGGGTCCGGACATTCCAAATGGCTACCATCAAGGGCTATATATATATATATATATATATATATATATATATATATATATATATATATATATATATATTTTTAATTTTTTTTGTCATTCTGATCCAACTAAGTAAAATTCTACAAATAGAAGGATTACTTTGGATTTTCAAGTTTAGCTAGAACATATGTAAAAAGAGGCACTGGCTTTGAGAGGGAGTGAATAAATAAAATTGCTTGGATAGTACTCTTACTGGCTATAAAAGAACTCACAGTGGTTTTCAGATGAAGTAAAATCACGTGGTGTTGAACTAGAAACATGAAATGGGCTGTCTTTCTGAGCAAAGTACTCCTTTCTGAAGTGGAGTTACTGTGGGCACATAATACATGCATCATAAAACTTGAAGTATGTAATTTTGGATTTAAAAAAAAATAGATTTTCAGGTTTCTTCCATTTGTGTACTGTGTATTGCCCATGGGAAAGGCTGTAGAATTCTGTTTTTATATATGATTCTATTGCCGTGATTATATAGCATGTGATGTCAGATGCAATGTTTACATGGAAAAAATAAGGTAAAGGGTGGAATATTATTAAACTATTGTAACATAGCTGGACACGTTCACTTTAAGCCGTAATGATATATAAAACTGGAAGGTTACACTTAGGTCAAAGTGCATAATCTTAACCTGTCAAACAGTTTTGTTTTGTCAACTTAACACATGCTTTGACTATTCTTTGCTGTGTTCAGAGGCCAAGTAAGGAACCTGACAGTAAGTCACCAGCATGTAATGTTCCAAATGTGAGTGAATTCTGGAGTTTAGGATGCTCTGTGCTAAAATATCAATATTTCTTGTGAGTTTATTTATTAAATAATAATGTTCAGAAAACTCTGAAATTCACATTCATTCAATTGAGTTCATGTTGCTGAATGCTGAAAACTAAACAAAGAGCTGTGTGCATCCTTCTGATTAGTAATAGCATGATGCTTCCAAGGGCAGTATCCACCTATGCCTTATTCATAGCAGTGAGACACCATTATGGTGTTGCTACATTATAATAAGATGTAAGACTCCATTACTGTACTAGTATGTTATAATGAACAAGATGTAAACAGACTGTAATATATATGCTGTTAGATGGTGTTTGAGCACTGAGTTCGATGGGCTGATGTAGGTTTTAGAATTTCAACCAGGTTGTTGTTTGGAAGTTCATTACTCTGAAACATTAACACCTCATGTTAATAGTACTGTACAGGCAAATGTGAAAATATACTACCATAATCAAATCAAACCATCCTAAATGAAAGATGACAAGAGAAGCCCTTGCAATGAAGTGCAACATCTAGAGTTTCTACAGTTTTAATCACTTTCTAGTTAAAAAATAAATTAATTTCTTGAAATCTTGAGGGAGATTTTATAGCCTAAATAGTTCAAGTTATGACATCAAATGCTTTGAGGCATACTGGGAAAAACATTATATGTGTGTTTGTGTGTGTGTGTATATACACAGACACACACACAATGTGTACATAATATGTGTGCATTATGCATGTGTACATTTACAGTAATGATTGAATTTATAGTTAATTCTTCACTTGAAAGGAAAACATGACCAAATCCACCATTCTCAGCCTTCTTCTGCGGAGGCTAACACAGGGTCTAAATTAAATTTTTAAACTGGCAGGATTTTATTTTTACATTTATTCTCAAGTGTTATAGGACATTACAGACTAAAACTGGACTAAATTGGAAATTAACCTGTGTGAGGCAAATTGTCAGGTAAATATCAACTGCCTCATTTTCAGTTAACTTACAGTTTACAAGGAGTTAAACTAAGTGATTCTGTTTAATATAAACTGGGTGATTCTGTCTAATATGGTTAGCTGAGGAACAGCAGGATAGGTAACATGTCACACAATATGAGTGGTATAAGCAGAGTGGGAAACTGGATACATCTAGAGGGATTCTTGTGAAAATAAATAGTTTCAGTTTCAGTTAATGTTCCAAGTGAGGCTAAGCAAAATCAAGGATACAGGAAATGCATGTCTATTTTTATAGTACATGTAAACTAAAATGTGGATACTCCTTTAAAGTATATGTCAAATCTGGCACAGATATACACACGTAACATACTAAAAGTTTAGTTAAACTGAAGCTAGAAATCAAACTTTCCCAAGTCGGAAAAAAACAAGTACATTTTAGCATCTGGGAAACCATGGGTTGCATGTTTCTTTCTTTCCGATTTTTTAATCAAGCAATTTTATTAACCATTAAGAAATGACAGAAACAGTGAATAGTCAACAATTGACTTAAGCAAATAAACAAATAAATAAACAAACCTAGCAATCTACATAATCCCATTTACAAAAGCAGTTCAGGTAAAACCCTTATTGCCCATTATTTTTTTTTATTTGTAAAGTCCGATAGATTTACTAACTACCATTTGTAATTCTTGT
This sequence comes from Protopterus annectens, assembly GCF_019279795.1. Lineage (NCBI taxonomy): Eukaryota > Metazoa > Chordata > Ceratodontiformes > Protopteridae > Protopterus > Protopterus annectens. The sequence continues at coordinate 1,393,922,592 of NC_056733.1, read as the reverse complement.
TTACATTCCGTGTAACCGACAGAGTCTGAATCTAGGGGACCTTGCATTCATTTCCAGAGCATACAAGTTTCCAATAACCTCTCTGTCTGTGTCTATCGAGGGAGTGGTCTCATTTTTAATGATGGCTTTCTTAGCCAGAATAATAGCAAGTAGAGCAAATCCACCTTGTCATTTTTTTTACTGAATCTGCATTTGAAAAGAAGGTTAAAAACAAAGTGATGGCCAACTGAATCCAAAAGACCATATCTAATATATAGCATCTTGTATTTTTTTAAAGTACTCTAGCCTTGGGCATTCTTATTTCTCAGAAATCAGGAAACCAGTCTTCTAACCTGTCGTGCTTACACTTTCAGCAAGTATTGTCCACTGCTGGATGTATCCTGGCCAGTCTGCTAAGAATTTATTTATTTTACATTTGTTAACTGGGAAAGTCCGACTGGATACAGGTCCATTTTCAGCGGAGACCCGGGGAGAAAAGCTCCACGTGTACATAGATACAGAAGACTTAACAGTTGCAGACAGTTTTTTTTATACAATTACATATAGATACATGTTCCAGATTTGTTGGAATACATACATAAAAACTTTACAATTATTAATTCTCTTATTAGAACATAAACAGTTTTAGTAGTACAAAGCTGAGCAAGGTATCGTATCATTCAGTAGTACAATACATTAGAGTGAGATAGCTAATGTTTCAGACTTTTTATAAGACAGTTTTTACAAGTAGCCAGGGAATGTAGTCATACAGAGTGAATGGTGAGTTGGTTAGTCAGGGTTTGTACAGGGGCACAGCCAGTGAATTTTTAGGTGTGTTTTGAGAGACGTTTTAAATTGTATTATGGAGTGAACTGCTGTAAGTTCAGCAGGGAGTAGGTTCCAAATTTTGCCAACAGACATAGCCGGCCTTAGGCATAGACCAACTAAGTGGCCACCTAGGGCGCTGCTCTAGCAGGTGCACTTTTCCAGTATTTATTTGATGTAGGTAGACCAGGATGGGGGCATTGGGTGGTGTGGGAGGGTGCTGTGGAGCCCTTTTGCTTAGGGCACCAGTTGACCTAAGGCTGCTCCTGAACAGAGTTGCAAAATAATGACTCACCTGCTAAGTTATTGGATTTAACAGTTTGTACCAGCATTTTATCAGAAGAGCGGAGTGTTTTTAGGTTGGAGGTGATTATATTTTTGAGTATGGGTGTGGTTTTTGGGCTGATAGAGGACTTGTGAGCTACTATTAATGGGTTATACTGGAGTTGAGGGGTAACTCTAGCCAGCCTAGGGATCGTAGGGTAAGACAGTGGTGTGTTCTATATGCTGAACCTGTGGCAAATCTGGCTATGTCAATTATAGCAGCTGTTGAGTTTACTGAGGTCAGATATACCTAGGTTTGTATAAAGAAGGGTTAATAGTAAGCGTACGGGCAATCACTGTCCTAGCAGTTGGGGTTAGGAATGGCTTAATCCTATATAAAGAGCCAAGCTTCTTATTGACTGTTTTAATGGTTCTATTGATGTGAGCATCAAACTTAAGGTTATTGTCGACTATTACACCTAATAGTTTTGTATTAGATTCTGGGGAAATTATGGTGCCATTGTTGGATGTTATGGTAAATGTTGGCAAAGGGACTTTCCGAGTGGGGGTGAAGAGTAACAGTTTTGTTTTATTTGGATTTAATAGAAGACGCTGGTCAGTGAGGCAGCTTTGGCTTTGGATTTTAAACATGTATACTGCGGTGGTGGTGCTGCAGTAGCGTTGTCGCCTCACAGTTAGACGTTGCCTGTTCGATTCTCATTTAGAGTGTCTTCTGTGTGGCAACATGCGTGAATGGGCGTTCCTTCGTTGAAGGTTGTGCGTTAGGCCCGGCAAGCCAGCACATAGAAATCTATTGCCAATCATTAGCGGACCGGAGTTCCGCTGTGGCGACCCCTAACCGGGAAAAGCCGAAGGACATTGGTATATTGTCAGCCAAAAATGTGTAACATCTGGACATAATGGCATATCTTGCCAATTGAAGTATTCATCCCATCTCTAGACAGATATGGTGCAGACTAACTCAAGGTCTCAAATGACCCCATATTTCCTTGTTTTCTCAGCCCCTCTTGTTTATTTATTTATTTATTTATGTGACATTTGTTGACCAGGTTAGTCTGACTGAGCCAAAGCCATTTTTCAGCAGAGGCCCAGGGAGAAAAGCTCCTCAAGTATTACAAACATATAGAGTAGTAAATACAGTGATACAGTAAAATAAAAAGTATAACCTAATGAAAATGCAAATTATTTACACATCAGAAATGATATACAAACTTATACCACTGAATCAAGCAGTATATTTTTTTGTAGTTGTGGGTCAAGTACATGTATGAGAAATACCTTTACAGGAATTCACAGAATGTCCAGATTTCTGCCATTTTTGGTTTGTTCCCCATAAAATGTGTGGTTCTCTGGCAAATCACTGGGATGATCTGAGGATAGACGTCACTAAATAATGACATACATTTGAGTGTCAGACTTCAAATCTTTCAGAAAATGTATGTTAACACAAACCCTTTTAATCTAGCAACTTTCTAAGTTTATAAGAGCAATATTTAAAATCTGTCCCTATTTTGGGCATTTGTCCCCCTATTTTATCAGGCTTTGTCCAGATTTCTTGCACTAAGAGGTTGAGAGGTGTGAGAGTTGTAGGTGGAACGGTCATGGGGGGTAATTACAGTCACAGATCCAAGTACTGGTAATAAAGTTTTTCATAGCAGTCTTGAATTTTTGTCGGTGATTAATATTCTTGATATCTAGCGGAAGTTTGTTCCAACACTGGGCAGAGGAGTAGCTGTATAGGTTTTGCCCTATTTTGCTTTTGGGTTTGTAGATCTGGAGGAGGTTTTGGTCGGAGCTTCGGAGAGACATTGAAGGGATATAGAGAGAGACAAGAAAGGCAATGCCAGGACAGGAGGAGGGCTGGTACAATATAGCATGTAAGATCTGAAGCTGAGAGAGGAACAGTTGATGGGGAAATTCTAACCAATTTAAGCTTTTCAGGGCAAAGCAGTGGTGAGAGTAGTAGGTTAGATCTGTGTCAAATATTGCAGTTTTGTTGTAGATGGATTATAATTTTGATATGAGAGTGGTGTGAAGGTTAGTGAGGATTTGCAAGCCATAGAATAGGTTGGAAGGAGGTATGCATGTGATAGAAATTTGATAGGTAATGGTTTCCCAGTATTTTTCAGGGGGGCATATACTTAGGAAGTTTAAAATTTACAAGCTTTCCCTGTCTAGAATAGACAAGGGTTGCAGACCAGGGTTATATCTGTGGCATCCCATCCACTGGTCCAGGTTCTTCTTGAATAAATGCACAGAAAAACTCTGCATCACATGGATGGGAAGCTTATTCCAAAAAAGGAGAAACATTTGGGACACTTATCTGTCTCTCCATCATGTCTTATTTATGTTGTTGGAGAGAATCAGATCCATTGACCCACGTCCATTAGTGCTGGATTTGAGAATGCTTTGGGGGCTAGTCATAGGTCACCCCTCAGCAGCCTTTTGGAGACTGAATATAAGAACAATGATTTGAGGCAGCAGCATAGGACTTGTTTTCTACCCTATGTGTTCTTTTTGTGAGAAATATCTGTGAACACTCTTATTGTTGCATATCCCCTCCCCAGACTTTCTGTGGATTTCTGTAACCCTATAAACGTGTTGTCCTGGAATAGATTCCAGTACAAACTTAAGCTCAGTGATTTACATCATTTCTCAAACAAAATAGAACATATGTGGCCCTCAGCCAGGGTGCACTGTCACTGGTGCTAATTCCATCAACCATTTATCAGCATCAGCCCATGCTATAACTTGCCTGATAACCCATACTGGATCCACAGCTTGGGGAGCGGGGTTGTTATACTCCATTCCATCAGTCACTGCCATGGTCTTTTTCCATATGTCCATCCATCCCCTTATGTCCTCAAAATACATAGATTTCCATATACAGTTATTTTCATGTCACAGTTTATGGAGCAAATGTAATACATTATACACAGCTAAACCTCCATCATCTACCACCATACTTCTCAACTGTACAGATTTTCACAAAATGTTCAGATTTTTGCCTCATATTTTTGGTGTGTTCCTCCTAAAATATGTACCTTTCTGGCAAATAGCTGAGAATTGAAGTCATTAAATAATGACAAACATTTGAGTTTAAGACTCTACATCCTTCAGAAAATTCATGTTAATGTAAAACCTATTCTATCCACTTTTTTTAAGTTTGTAAGAACAATATTTAAAATCTGTCCCCCAATCATTTTAGGCTTTGTCCAGATATTTTGCTCTAAGAGGTTGAGAGGTATATCTACCACCAATTGGCACCATAAATAATTTTCTTGTAATTTAGGTAGTAAGTCTTTTGTGGGCAGGAGATAAGGTAAACATGCCACTGCACATATCACTAAAGAGAGCACAAGCCATGAACTGCTTGAACTTTCTATGGGGTATCTAAGAATATTGAATTCCATAGGTTCATTGAGGTTACTAGGCTATTGGCCCTAGGGTCTTTATAAGCCTAGCCATGTTATACCCTTGTTCCCTAACTGACAAAATTGTATGGACTATGTTTTCAGGATAAGTGTATGATCAGCATCGACTGCCCTTATCCAAGAGGGACATAGGTGACACCCCAGGGGTAAATTTATGGTTTCCCATCCAGTTGTCTAAGTTACACTTAAATAGGGTCATTGAGGAGCTCTGTTTTACGTGAATTGGGAGTTTGTTCCAGAGCAGTGGCAGTCTCTGGGGGATATATCCGTCTCTCCAGCATGTCCTGTTAATGTAACAGGCTAGATTAAGTTGCCAAGAGTGAGTGAATCTTGTCCCATTTGACTTGCACATGTGCAGCATTTCCATTAGGGCAGGGTCCAAGACTTCTCTGTAGGGCAGGCACAAGTCACATCTCAACAGCCTATAAGATACAGCGTACAGTGACAGGGCCTTCAGTCTGTCCATGTAGGTCATGTGTTGAAGGCCCTGAATTTTCTTGGGGAGAAACCTCTGAGATCTCTCCATCTGCTGCAGAAGTCTGGTAAGGTACATACAGAAGGGAGCGTTGTACTGTAACAGTGGTCTGATGAATGATGACTACAGGGGAGTTATAACATCCTTAGCTCTGGATGTGATGCCCTTACTAATGAGATGTGCAACATGGAAAGCCTTCCTTACCACTATGAACACACACTGATCGAAGTTAAGGTTGCTATCGACCTGTGTTCCCAAATCTCTCACCACAGGATTTCAGCTAAGGGGGGTTCTGTTAATATTGTAATTTGCAGGGACTTCCCTTTTGCCAAAAGGGATGATAACGCATTTTTTTATGTTTAGTTTAAGTCCATGGCTTTGGCCTCAGTCATTTGTCTGTGTAAGCCCTTTTAGTAGTGTTTCAGCAACATTGGGGGACTCAACGATTACATCTAGTTTGCAGTCATCTGCAAACTTGGTAAGCCATATGCCATCTATTTTCACCTGGACTTCTGAGAAATAGATTCCAAACAGTAGAGGACTCAGCACAGATCCTTGTGGTACACCACTGGTCTGCTGGTAGAGGTGGAATGCCCAACTTTGACTGTATGCAGTCTGTCAGTGAGCCTGTGGGCTACCCATCTAGTGACATATGGGTTAATTCCCAGCTGGGTGAGTTTCTCAATGATGCCATAGTGGGAGTTTGTATCAAAAGCATCGGCTAAGTCAAGATAGGCTGTATGTACTGTTTTGCCTTCATCCAGGACTTTTGTGGCATTCTTGAAGAAGTTCACCAGGTTTAATAAGCATGATCTACCCTTAACGAAGCCAAATTTGGTTGGGTCAGGAGTTTAAAGGTCACCTATGTCTTTTTTGATAAGGTCCATGATGATTCTCTCCATGGCCTTGCAGAAGAATCTGGTTAGGTTTATGGGTCTATAATTCCCAGGGTCAGTTTCCTTTGTGCAAGGGAATTACCGTTGGTGTTTTCTACTCTGCTGGGACAAAGCCAGTACTTAGACTGTGGTTGAAGAGAGTGCCAAGTGGTTTCGCTAGGTCCTGTTTTAGACCATTTAGTAGGCAGCCTAGAATGTTATCTGGTCCCATAGAGGCTGTGTTTTTGACCATGGAGAGTACGGTTATGACCTGCTGTTTGGAGATTGTCCAACTTGCAAAAACACAAATAAGCAACTACAAACCAAAAACCCGTGGCAGCCGCGCTAAATAGGTAAAACCTTCCATTTTATGAAGCGCGTTTCGTCCAATTACAATCCTTGAACTTCTTCAGATAACATTGCTATCAAACTAATGCCTCTTAAGTAGTAAATCAAAGCAATCAGCTGATATCTTACGTACTCATTTAAAGGCATATACTTCCAATAACATTAAGTCTTTTTTTATGTGAAAAATTAAAACATTTTATAAAAATGACTTTCTGGTCATGACCTAGAATATTAAAATAATATGATTATAAATGTATTACTTCTAAACTAAAAAAAAAAAAATATATATATATATATATATATATATATATATATATATATATATATATATAAAAACATTGCATATTTCAAGACCAGATTTATAAAATCAAGACTAACTGTATAAAAACGGCAGCAGCTTATTAACTTGCAGAACTATACCTTATATTAATTCAAGAAAAACTTATATTATGTGAATACATGACGAATACAACCATCTGTTAATTAAGTCCCGATGTATGTGTCTATCTACATAAGCTTTTGATTTTTAATATCAGCATTATAGAACACATATCATTTAATCCGGGGCTATTGTATGCATATAAACATATTTGCCATATCAATTCTAATCTCTCAAGTTCCATTTCCAGTGGGCCTCCCCTCATATTCATTGGCACCTGATCTAATATCCAAAATTTAAATTCATGATTTGGATATTCCTGAATATGCTTAGCCAGTGCACTGTCTTGATTGTTTGTTGATAGTATATATGTGGTCATATATTCTGTCTCTCAACCTACGTATTGTCTTGCCAATATAATAGCAAGGACAATACTGGCACTTAGCAATATAAACAACCATTTTTGAGTTGCAATTATATTTTCCTTTACTAGGCAATAATTTTTTATTGATTACTAATGATGTTCCAACCAATATATATTTGCAATATGGGCAGGAGCTACATTGTTGCATGCCTTTACGGTTAATATCCATGTTTTGAATGCATTCAAACAGATTCTTCAAATTTTTATCTCTTCTAGTAGTAAATTTTGGAGTAGTCCCTAGTTTTTCTCATAGCTCTTTGTCTTGTGTAATAATATTCCAATTCTTATACACAATATTCTTTATACAATAGAAATCCACATTAAATGTGACTACAAAATTAGAAGCCAGATTTGTTGAATCAGAGATTTGCTCATTATTAGATGTTATTCCATCTGGGATTTTTAAAATACTAGGGTTATTTGATGTCATACTGTTATTTTCCACTTCGTCATTACCAAGAATAGGTTTATATAGTCCGCTGACCCTCTTCCTTATTACTTCATTTATAATCTTGCTATTTGGAGATACTAGGCAGAGGACTGGTGACAGGTATGCTTTGGGGTTTGTCTGGTGGGGACAGGGGGAGTGAAGTTTGCACCAAATCTGTCTGCTAGCAAGGTTGGCAATGCCCTCAGGGTCAGTATGAGTGGTACCATCCACTACTAGTTTGGCACAAAGCTGGTCCTTCCTTTTTAGATTTCTGATGTAGCTTAAGAATGCTTTATGATTATCCTTAGCTAGGGATACTAGTTTAGCTTCATAATTGGCTTTAGAGGAGTTTACAAGATATCTAATTTGCTTATTCAAGCTGTGGCGGGTGCCCTTCCTCTGCTGAGTCAGTTCCCTCTTATTCTTTGACCTTAGTTTCTTCCTCTTGTTGTATAACCTATTTATGCGTGATGTCCACCAAGGTGGCTTATTTCTCTGTGAGAACCTTGTTTTGATCTGTTCAGATATAGCCAAGTCTATGCATTTGTATAGTTTATACAGGGCATTTGTGTACACCTCTGTATAGGAGTCATTGTTGACATTGGTAGTAGGAAGTTTGAAACTATGTATGCCATCACTTAGGAGAATTTGGATAAATTATTCAACCTTTTTGCTCTGGGGGAGGGGGTCAGGTATAATTGTTACTTTGAATGAGACTGATTTATGGTCAGACCTTACCAGGGAGGACAAAACACGGGGGTAGTGCAGAGGCCCCCCTGTGTTGGTGAGCACTAAGTCTAGGAAATTCAAGCTCCTTGTGGGGTGCAGACTGTCTGTTCCAGAGCATTTGTGTTAAAGTCCAGAAACCTTAGGGAGAGCATGTTTGCGCTCATATATATGACTCCCAGTCAAGTGAAGGATAACTGAAATCACCCATGACCAAGGTGTTTGGCTGTATAGTGAGTGACTCAAGTAGGTCCATGCAGGCAAAATGGTGCTCGTGGTTCGTGGTGCTGGACATATAGCCAACAATGATATGGAAGGGGGTTTTACCTACAGTTAGTTGGATTTGGAGTAGTTCTAGGGAGTTGTACTGTTTGACCAGTCTTGAGGTGCATTTGTCTCTAATGAAGATGGATACACCTCCACCTTTGGTTCTGGCACTGTCCCAGTAATCAAGGAGCCTCAATCCTCTCCACTAGCACCAGTGAGGGGCGTGCACATTGGGGGGATAACAAGCACGCACACAGTAAAGTACAATTTCCCCTAATAGTACACAGAGATCACAGTCCGTCTGGAGCTGGTTTCTCCCTTTCTCTCCAGATCCCCAATAAGACTCCCCACTGACACAGCTGTAGGATCCAGATCTCAGCCTAGTGGTCAAGCTAAAGCCTCCAGCACCCTCTCTGTCCAACCAGTGCTTTATGTCCCTGGCCAAGCAGCTGGCACACACACACTTTAAGATTTGATTCATATGCAACCACACAGACACTCCTGGGGAAGGCTGGCACAGGTTCTCCAGATATACCCCTGTCTTCCAAGACTATAAGGTAGTACTGACTGCCACCAAACACTGCTATCAGCTACTGTAAGGCCCTTCCCAAAGGGTAACCAATTTCACTGTGTAATGTTATTATTATCCAATTAGTGTGACGAACAGCAAGACTACTGGAGTGGCTTAGTACAGTATCACCAAATATATGCAAGTACTCTTAAGAGCTTAAATTATCTCTACACAAAACAGCCACAATTGAAAGGTTTAAAATATTTAATAATAATAAAAACACAAGACAATACTTATTAATTCAACACAATGACAATAAAGAGTTCAGAAATCACAGGAAAATGCTTTAAAACAATATTGTAGGATAGTCTGACATAAATATAGAAAACAGCTAGACTAATCTGGCTGTATTCTATCTATCTCTAAGAGAAATACTAAGTTCTAAATAACTTTACTTGCAGAGCAAAGCAAGTGCTGGTGAGTGGAATGTTTACAGATCCAAGACAAGATACAAAATGCTCAGTCTTTCTCTCTGAGAAAGTCTTAAATTGATAATACACTTTACTGCTGACTCATCTCAGATTACATCATTTTATCACTCCTACTTTAGTTCCCAGGCTAACAGAAACTCAAAATTTACATTTCTTTGCAAGCTGCACTCGCCAGAAAACCACAGCAATAAAAGATGTTTTACATGTAAAACCTAGAAATTATCTCTTGCCTTAGAACAATAGAAAGAATTTCCAGCCCAGACATCCTGTCTCCAAGCTTGAGATCAAACAGTCATACAATGCTTTACTTATCAGCTTTCTTCCAACAGGGTGCACTGTGGTTAAATTTTTGAAGCTCAGGACATGCACAGTTTTCTTACATTTAGTTTTCTTACATTTGTAAAAACAAGCCTGTGGATCATATTAATATTTACAATGACATAGAATTATTTATAACATTCTATTTAGCTAGGCTGGCAGCCTTCACAGCATTTTCCAGGATAAGGAGTGCTTCCAGTGAGTGCAGTTTCCAATTTAGAATCCTAAATCGCCTTAAAAAACTCCAGCTATACTCTGTCGCATATCGTCTACTCAGAGGCGATCTCTGTTTAACATACAAGGCCATGTCAAACCCAGAGCTGTTGGACATGCTACACTTAAAGAAATCCCAATCCCTCAGAGCTACACGCTCCAGGGATCTAAACCTTGTCATCACAATAAACAAAACATGTTGGAGGGATAGGTTCCTGACCCAGAGACTCCCCAGACTCTGGAATAGATTGCCCATACATGTCAAGCAGAGTGCCTCTTTGGACCTCTTCAAGAGGAACCTTGACGATTGGATGGGAGAAAGGAAATTCACCCCAGGGATCACGTCAGTCGCCCTGCTAGACAGGGGTCCAGGAAAGTAAATAATGTGGGAAGAAATAGCCAGGGAATTGTTATGGCTAGGCTTGTATAGGCCCTAGGGCTGATAGCCTAGTACCAACCTATGAACCTATGAACCTAGCATTAAGCAGCATAACCTTGAGTTTGTCTCTGGTGGATTTTTTATGTTGAGAATTTTGTCATTATGACATTGTCTAAAAAAAGGCAATAAGAGGGAGGCAAGTACCTTTCCCAGTAACCAAAAGCCAAGAGGCGACAAGTGAAGACCACCTGTGGCAAAGCAGCATGGTCTTTCGACCATATCTTCCCAGGCTAACAGATACCGAAACCCCCTTGACTGACACCAGAAGCTAAGCCAGTTGTTGGAGTCAATAATTTTTTGTTTATATTGTGGCAACATCCTGGGTAAAGGTAGAATGCTGCTTAAGGCTTGGGACATACCTGCCTGGGACAGGTAATTTGAGAGCTCAGTCATGTCTCTCTTCATATAGTCCAATGAGTTATGTTTGAAGTCATTCACTGCAACATGGACTATAACAGAGTCATAACTGTGCTCGTTGAGAGACTTGAGTGTGTGCATGATCTGACGGATCCTGGGGCCTGACAGACAGCTGACCGTGACCTTCTCCTTGTCCAGCCTGGTGAGGAGGACATCTGTGTATCTCACTATGGAGTTGCCTATGACCAAGACATTTGGTTTTGAGGTGTTTTGTCTTAGGGGTTTATTGGCTGAGACACTGTTGTCTATATTATTATGTGTAGTGGATTCTGTTGGGTCGGTAGTGTGTGCAGTAGGTTTGTGCTTGGGAGGTCTGTGAACTTTAGGTAGGCTTCTTGTGAGTACCTCCGCATATGTGAGTTTATGTGTTGTGAGCTTGTTATGTGCAAGAGGTGAAGTGTGTGCTGACAACCTGTTTTATATGTGGTTTCTTGTTATGTGAGATAATTGATTCCAAATTCATAATATAGAAACATCTCTCACATGTTGCATTTGTTTGTTTTAGGAGTAAGTGGTTGTCAGTATACATGAGACAATTTTATATTGCTTCAGGATGCCCATGTCAGTCAGGCTGGCTGGAGAAATGGTGGAAAACTGTCCATCCATTATGGTAGGTATATACTGTAGTAACTAGTGGTCCTTTATGGTAGGTATATACTGTAGTAACTAGTGGGGAGTGGACTAGATGAATCAAGTTTTGCTGTAAGACTAACAAAAAGTTCAATGGAGGGCATGGGGTAGAAAACTGCATCAGTGCTTCACAATCCCACAGCTGAGTTTCTCACAGAGCAGCAGTGCAGTGTCTGAGCAGCTCTGGTAAACTGAGCACAAACCTGCTCAAACATGACAGTTAAATACAAAGTTAAACAATTTTAAACAAAGTTACCAAAGGGAAAGCCCAAGACTGAATCTTATTCCATCACTCCCTAACTCAGAGGGTTCTTGGCTGCATACTTCTGCCACAAGGGTGCAGGGGGCTTTCTGAATGTAAGATGCTCAAATGATACCAAGCAGTCTAGATTCAGCAAGCCTGAATATAGCCTATGCTTTAAAATATTTAAAGTGCAGAAAATCACAGTCACAACAGCAAAAAAATTAAATAAAGTAGCAATTCAGTAGAGTACTGCCACAAGACTGTAGACCACAAGCCTTCCTAGTGTGAAATAATGAGTCTAGAACCCAAGTGCTTAAACCAGAATAAAGACACTTAGAATACCAGGCACAATAAGCCTTCACCAGCAACACCCAGCTTAGAAAGTTGTATATTACACTCTCCTGCCACAACCATGCACACCACAAACCTTCCAAATATAAAATAACTGGCTTGGAGCCCAAGTGCTTAAACCAGAACTAAGACACTTTCACAGTAACAGTGGCCACAACCATGCACACCACAAACCTTCCAAATATAAAATAACTGGTTTGGAACCCAAGTGCTTAAACCAGGACAGAGACACTTAAAACAACATGCTCAGTAAGCCTTCAACCAGCAATTCCCAACTGAGAAGGGCAGAGGCTACCCTCTCCTCCCACAAGAATATAGACTACCATCTCCTCCCACAAGAATATAGACTACAAACCTTCTTAATGTAAAACAACTGGCCTAAAGCCCAAGGGCTTAAACCAAAACTAAGAGGCTTAGAATAACAGTTACAATTTAATCAGGCTACTAACAAGCAGTAACAAATGCAGCAGAATAAATGCAATTGAATACTTTTAGGAACAAGCAGCAAAAGCAAAATAAGGTAATACAGTAGGAAGAAACAGAAATACAGTAAAAGCAGCTGAATAAAGTGCAATTTTTACAGTTAAGTGGGAAGGGAGGAAACGGAAGATAATTCATGGTTAAGAAACTAAGGGAGTGGGCCTTCCCAACTGATCTCTCAGTAAATTAGCTGATGAGATGTGACTGGAAGGAGTGTACAAAATCAGATTTATAGTAGAGGCAGGCAACTTAAAACTACCAAGTTTAAGAATACAACAGTTGTGCGGGTGGGTGGGAAAAAGGAAATGCAGATAGATATCATCAGTATTCAAGCAGAGTACAGCAAGCAAGCCAAACAAGCACTCCCGCTAAGTAGAGATGCCCCAAATATTTCTAGCTAAATGAGGAATGCTACTTCTCAACTCCCCCTACTAATTAGCCGGTGTTATTCACTGTTTGCAAAGGAATTCTTTGCTAACTTTTCTAACTGATCCTAGCTAAGACCTTTTAAAACTCCAACAGAACAGAAAACTTAAAACAAAACCAATGTAATACAAGCAGAAGAAAAAAATTGAAGTAAACAAACCTTAAATGAAAAAAGCTCAATTCAAAATGAACTGCAGAGATCAGCAATACTCAGGCAGAATACAGCAAGCAAGCCAAACGAGCACTCCAGCTAAATAGAGATGCCTCCAAATATTTCTAGCTAAATGAGGAATGCTGTTTGTCAGCTCCTCTCACTAATTAGCTGATGTTATTCAGTGTTTGCAAAGGAATTACTTTATAACTTTTCTAACTGACCCTTGGCAAGACCTCTTAAAACTCCAGCAGAACAGAAAATGTAAAATAAAACAAATGTAATACAAGAAAAAGATAAAAAATAGAAGTAACCAAACCTTAAATGAAAAAACTTGAATTCAAAATAAAATGCAGACAGAGATCAACAGTATTCAGCAGAGTACAGCAAGGAAGCTATACAAGCAATCCAGCTAAAAATCTTTAGTCTTATCAGTAACATTCATCTGCATCATGCTTGCTGACTCTGAAACTGAGGCCCCAACTTAAAACCCAAATAGGTAAAGGGTCTCATTTTTTTCATGCAAGAGTATTTTGTAGCTAGGTCCGCTTAAGGAGAGCAATTAATCATAGACACATCTATTTTATTCAGATTTAACTTATAACCCAGTACCCCACCAGAAGCCAGTAGGATTTCATGTATCAGATCCAAAGCCACCATCTAGATTGGTGGAGTAAACCAGCAAATCATCCACATATAATGATGGCTATAATTCACTATTTTCCAACCATCACTCCACAGGGCTTCAGCAAGAGGCTCCATATATCACACAAATATAAGGGGGGACAATCATGTTCCCCATTTTATGTAAAACTGCTGTGATAGCCTGCTTCCAGTTTTAACGTTTGATGAGAATTCAGAGTATATACCTTATAGTAAATTTACAAAGCTCATAATCCTAAATGTTATAGCAGTGTAAATGGAAATTCCCGTCTTGTCTATCAGACACCATCTCTGCACTGTAATAATAAAAATAGCTTTTGTTTTCATTTCTCTGCCTCCTCAATAGCTGGGACTAAATGAAATGAATAAACAGGAAAAAAGCACCAGCAAGCCATAACCACCTTAACACATTTAATGTGTTCCACAGCAAGCAAAGCACAACAAAGCACAATTGTTCATGCACATGCACAATCTATCTCTGTTCTCATCTCCATTTATATTGCCTCAAAAAGGTATTCATTAGCTTCATATACCTAAAGGAGCAAATGAGGTTAATTAACTGGAGCTAATGAATAGCTTTTTGAGCCAATAGAAATGGAGCAATGCTTAATAGAAACTAAAAAAAGGAAACTAGAGACTTTAATGACTCTAAGAATGGCTGTGTTTTCTTTTGGGAAAACAGCTGTACAAAGATCAGCAAAGATCACAACCTTAGATGGACTGCTCAACTGAATGGAAAAAGATCTGCAATTACACATAATTCAAACAAGCCTCTCATGAATATTAATGCTGTCCACTATTCCACACATGTAGTGAAAAATCCATCTGGTCCAATCACTTAAATGACATCTGAACCAACTAACAGCATAGGAGGATCATCATTACTATTGGCAACCACCAATGTTATGCCTTCTTCAATAGTGACAACCACCAATATGTTATCTACTTCTGCCCAACAGAGTTCTCAAGATTTACAGAGTACACAAGATGCCGTAACTGTTACTGTTTCCTCTACAAACACAATTATGACTCCTAGCACGATTCTTTCACAAGATACTTTAAATGAAACACAACTCGAAAAGCATCGCACAGTGTTGAATCCAATAAAACAGGAGCTTTAGACCCAATAAAAAATTATTTTTTGTTGAAACAGCCCCTCCCATTGTCAAGACAATGAACAGGGAGTGTGAGCAGTATGAGACAGAGAAGAAGATGAGAACCATCCGATGACCCGCAGTCAAAAGGTTTGAACTCACTCATTTATAATATTTCTAAGTATTCTCTGACTGCAGACGAGCTTGAAGTATAAAATAAATGGTTATCCTTTACACCAGATCATCAGGCCGATATAGCTACAACTATTTCTGTATTCAAATATTTTATTAGAAACCTAAATCTAAAAATAATGTATCATGAAGATAATTCTTTAGTAGCACAACATGTGTGCTAGTACTTACATTCCTTCGAATCATGATATTTTTAGAGTGTTTGAACTGACAGTTGGGAAGGACATTTATTCTGTATATATGGAAAGTTAGAAACATAAATTTCATAATCTTACATTAAATGAACAGTTTGACATGAAGAGCTTGGATGAAAATGATAATATAGTGATAAAACCCACAGATAAAGGTGGCAGGTTAGTGGTAATGGACCCTGATTTCTATTTGAATACTATGTATGACATGCTCTCAGTCTCTGATTATGAAACAAATCTCCATACATGAGAAAAATAAGATTATTAGAGAGGTAACAAATATCTTACAAGCATTGCATTGTAGCAATAGACTAACAGATGACTTATATGAATACCTGACAGTGAAACATCTGAAAGTGCCCATAATCTATGGAGTTCCTAAGTTGTGTAAGTCTATCTCTGCCCCACCAATGAGATAAACTGTCTCAGGTCGGGGGTGGGTGATGGAACTACTCTCTAAGTTTTTAGAATCAGAAATGAGAGTAAATTTCAAACAGGCACAATCCTACGTGATACCAATGATTTTTCACATGTCCTATATGAATGGTCTGTGAATAGAGTCCTGAAAGACTGCTATTTTGTTACTTTAGACATAGACTTGTTCACGCTGATTCCTGTAGATTTTGGCACAAAGTAGCTTTTGCTAGAATTTACTGAATATGAACAATCATACATTGCCACACTATGCAACTTATTGCAGTAGTACTTTCAAATAATGTATTTTAATTTTAGCAACAATTATACAGACAGATACATGGCGTTGCAATGGGCATGCCAGTGACCAATACATTTGCGAATATAGTAATGTATATATGGGAGTATGAATATATTATCACACAAGAACCCTTTTAGGGAGAATGTTCTATTTTATCATCGATTTGTCAACAATTTGTTTTTAATATGGGAAAGTAACAAGGCCACATTAGATTTATTTTTTAGTACACATCAAATACGTATGAGTTTTTGAGATTTAAAACTTGCTTATCTATAGATAAAATAGATTTTCTTGATATTACAATTATGAAGAATTAACATGGTTTACTAGTTATTTATTTATTTATTTATTGACCTGTAAAGTCCACTGGGCCTGGAGGAGCCCATTTTCAGTGGTGGCCTGGGGAAAAAAGCTCCACATTATTACAAACAAATTAAAACATCGCATAGTAACATCTTTATATTAAAAAATGGTGAAAAGAAATAATTTATTACATAGAAGTAGCATGCATCCACAATTTATACTGAAAAATGTGATTAAGAATCAATTTCTTAGAGTGGCTAACCTAAATACTGTTGAATCCAATATGGTAAACTAGATGGATTCAGCGATAGGAGATTTTATTCAATGAGGTTACCGCAGAGAAGAAGTGGAAGCTATTTGTGAAGGTGTAAGAGGACAGAGAGACTCTTTAGAGAAACCCTATTTTTCTTCGAAACAACTAAGTAACTCTAACAGGAAGTGTTCAAGCAGTAATATAAGATGCATACTAACATGCAATAGGAACAGCTTAGCTTTTAAACAAATAATAGCCAACCATTGGCACATGTTGCATGATATTCCAGGGCTGAAGAATTCCATTACTAATGGACCCATTTCTTCACACGAGACACAGAAACCTTAAAAATATTTTATGTTACAAAGAGCAATCAAACACAGTTTACTTTTAAACAGGTTAAGAAAGGTACCTTTAAGTGTGGTAATTGTAAGTTCTGCATATATGTTGACACAAAAAATACTTTTTACCTTCCAGTATATAAGCGAAAAATGGAGTTGAGAGTATATGGGTCTTGTAACAGTATGAATCTTGTTTATTTAGCAAGCTGTGAACAACGTGACTCATTTTACACAAGGAAAATGAATCAGAGACTTAAAGATCATATTTGTAGTTACATGCCAGAAATTAAAATGAAGAAAACAATGAATGCACTGTATAAGCATATACATGACAAAGGAGTGAATCATAATTTTGAATTTTGGGAATATGTACTGAAAATATAAGAGGAGAAGATATTTTATTAAAGACAGAACTAGCAGAACTAAGATGGATTTTACGCCTTAAAGGTCATGTTTTACCAGGCTTAAATAGTACTGTGTCTTTAAATCCCATCCTGAAAGATAAACACAGTTGTGTACGAAGTTAATTGATTAATTGATTTATCATGTGATCTTAGACTAGTATTTATTTTGTAGCTGTTTTGTGTTTTAATGTTAGCGCCCGAGGAAGCCCTCTGGGTGAAAGTTTTAACTTGTGTTTTTACCTAACTACCTGTGTTGAATAAATTGTTAAGTTTTACTGTTGTGGTTCCAGTGACTTTTTGTGCTTGCCATTATTATTAATGGAGTTATCTGAATTTACCTAAGGTCTGTTTACTTTTGTTTGTACTTGTGACATATATTGTTTTGACATATATAGCTTTGAGATGATTGAGAGGATTGAGTGGTTGTCTCAACACTCCATGTCTGTGAGCAGAACTGCCTAACTACCTTGGGCTCCTTTTCTGCTCTGTTCAAGATTAATTATATGCTCTCAAACTTTTGTTCACAAATATGGTCAGATAACTCTAATGAACTGCAAACTTGATATGAGCTATTAGGATGGAGTTTAGGGAATTATGGGTAGAGGAGGAGTCAGACCGCTGGAACCATGGAAGCTTCAAATGTGTTGTCAAAGTTGGATCTGACATCCCATCTATTTAACTGGATGAAAAATAGACAACATGGATTTATCGTTATAGTAAGTATATAACTTTAATTTATCATCACATCCCTATTCAACCAGATTTCAGGGTTTTTTAAGGTCTTGTGTGTCTGGATCATTTTATCAGTTCTTTGCCTTTCTCTTTGGATTATCCACTGCATCAAGAGTGTTCTCAAAGTGTCTAGCTCCAGTTATAGTGCATTGCAGGCTACAGGATATCCACATTTTTCCATATTTAGACAACTTGCTTATCTTTCCAGAATCTTTTTCAAAGTGTCATGAATTTTTCTTTTGGGTGAGAGGTCTCTTACATAAGCTAAGATTCCAAAAGAACATTCAAAAGCCTTTCTTGTCTCCTTCTTGCAGTATTGTTTTACCGGGGTGTCAACTAAACACCACAGTTCAAAGAGGTTTTCTTCCACAGGAAAAAAAATAAATTTATATCTAGATCTATTTGTAGGGCTTTCTACTCAAACATTGCTAACTGAGAGGGAATATCTCAGTATTTTGGGTATCATGGCTTTTATGATTCTCAAGATACCCTTGGCAAGACTTCGTATGACAAAGATACATTGGCATCTGAGGTTGCTTTGGTCGTAGTATCAGTGTCTTTCCAAATCCTAGTGCTGGGGTTAGTCAGAAAAGAAATCACTTGGTGGAGACGAGATATCCCTGCATCCAGATCCCCCTTCTCCATCCATGTTCCACACAGTTAATCACCACAGATACCTCATACTTTGATTGGGAAGCAATATCAGGAGGAATGAAAGTGTAAGGTATGTAGGACACCGAGGACAGATGCAAGCACATTCATATATATATATATATATATATATATATATATATATGGATTCACTTTATAATCTCAAAATACTGAAATATTGAATTTCAGTATCTCAAGACTATAAAACCAAAAATTCACAAACCAAAAACCAAAACCGCGAAATTCAAAACTGCGAACATTACCAGACACTGCACCACACACACAAAAACACCTACCTCCCAATACTACAACAAAGCAAAACAACATACACGAACACAACAAAACAAACACACACCCTTCCTATAAGCAGAGTGGCAAGCCCCCCTGCACCCCCCACACCCCCTCTACTTATATATGCTAACTCTGAGGTCACAGTAAACATTGAAAGAAAGAAAACCCACCACCACATATTCTACACCCCCTTTGCACAAACACACATCACATACATACAAACACCACCACTCTCAACACTGACACACTCACACTCTTACCTACCTACCTACCCTAACCCACACCTAAAACTCCCCAACACACTCACAAACCCTCCCCAAAACCCTTAAAAGACATAACACTTACCTAACGTGCCATCAGTACCGAGGGTTCGACATTTCCGGATTCGATATTCTACAGTTTCGCGCAACTGCAGATTCGACACTTTGGTCTCGACATACTGAAATTTGACATTTCAGTATTTTGAGATTCCAAAGTATTTTATATATATATATATATATATATATATATATATATATATGTATATATGTGTGTGTATACATATATATATATATATATATATATATATATATATCTATACACACACACACACACACACACATACACATATATATATATATATATATATATATATATATATATATATATATATATATATGGATATATATATGGATTCCTATTACAAGAACGAAAGTTCACTACTTCGAACTTGTAATAGGAAGCCTCCCTTCTGCGAAAGTTCACTTTAACGAAAGTGAAGTTTTGCGTAAATGCACTTCACCGAAAACACCGCAGCACAGTGGCGGACATAAAAAAACAAGCTATGTCCTCCACTATGGTGTGATAGTCACGGACCTTAGGGTTAGGGCATGGGTTAGGGTAAGGGGATAGTTAGTAAAGCTATCCCCTTACCCTAACCCATGCCCTAACTCTAAGGTTCGTGACTATCGCACCATAGTGGAGGACATTGCTATGTCCTTCACTTCGCTTCAGTCGTCACGGATCTTAGGGTTAAGGCACGGGTCATGGTAAGGGCATAGCCCTATGGGCTATCCCCTTACTATGTCCCGTGCCCTAACCCTAAGGTCCGTGAGTACTGCACGGAAGTTCAGTACAACACCTGTTCGTTGTACTGAACTTCGCGTAAGTGCACTTTCGCTGCAGTGAGCATTCCATGCACTATTTCGAATTAGTGAAAATTTGATCTAGTGTATGGAACCATATATGTATGTATATATATATATATATATATATATATATATATATATATATATATATATAGAGAGAGACACACACACACGCACACACACATATATATATATATATATATATATATATATATATATAGAGAGAGAGAGAGAAAGAGAGAGAGACACATATATAGCTTCATAGGTAGGTACTAGGCTATTGGCCCTATGGCCTATATAAGCCTAGTCAAACGGTACCCTGGCTTTTGCCACCCAAGAAAATAATTTTCCTGTGCCCCTGTCAAGCAGAGCCACAGAAGTGATCCCTGGGATGAATTTCCTATCTCGCATCCAATCATCAAAATTTTTCTTGAAGAGTGGTAATGAAGAGCTTTGTTTGATATAAACAGGTAGTTTGTTCCAGAGTATGGGAAGTCTCTGAGACAGGAATCTATCCCTCCAGCATGTTCTGTTTATTGTGGTGACAAGATTTAGGTCCCGAGAACATGTAGCTCGAAGGGATTGGGATTTCTTTACGTGGAGCATGTCCAACAGCTCTGGGTTTGAGATAGCTGCGTATGTTAGGCAGAGATTGCCTCTGAGTAGATGATATGCGGCAGAGTAAAGCTGGAGATTTTTGAGACAATCTGCGTACGGCATCTCTTTGAAGCTGGTAATCCCCTTTGTGAGGTATTTCTGTGACCTTTCCTGTTGTTGTAGATGTCTTGTGAGGTACATACCAAAAGGGGCGTTATACTCTATAATGGGTCTAATGAGTGATGAGTAGAGGGGAACAATGATCTCTTTTTTCCTGGATGAGAAACCTTTTGTGATGAGGTGTGCCACGTAGAAGGATTTATTGACTACTGTTGTGATGTGATTATCAAAGGAGAGACCACTGTCCACCTGTGTCCCAAGGTCTCTTATCACACTTTTGGTGTTAAGTAGACTACCGCCTATGTGGTGGTAGTTCATGGGTACAAAGTTTTTACCAAAGGGATGATAGTGCACTATTTGGCATTGAGCTTGAGGCTATGGCTTTGACACCAGGCATCTGTCTCAGTGAGTCCCTTTTGTAGGATGTCCACATAGGAGATTTGATTATGGCTCCTAGTTTGCAGTCATCTGCGAACTTTGTTAGCCAAAGACCTTCTGTGTTAGCCTGTACTTCAGAGAAGTAGATACCAAACAGGAGAGGACCTAGAACTGAACCCTGTGGTACCTCACTTGTCACTGGTCTGAAGTTGGATTTAGAGTCTGCTACTTTCACAGTGTGGGTTCGGTCATTGAGCCAGTTGGCAACCCATTTTGTGACATAGGGATTTATACCTAGTTTAGTGAGTTTGTCTATAATTCCAGAGTGGGGGATAGTGTTGAAAGCCTTGGCGCAATCTAGATAGGCTGCGTGTACCACCTTACCCTCATCTACAGCTTTGATGACTGCTTCAAAGAAGTCTGTCAGGTTTAGGAGACATAATCTGCCTTTTACAAACCTGAACTGGGTAGGGTCCAGAGTTTGGAGATTACCAATGTCATTGTTTATAAGTTCCATGATGATACGCTCCATAGCATTGCACACCCATATCGATATTGATATGTTAAAGACATGCTTGGCCTGAAAAAGGTACTCCACTCTCTGAATCATCATTGGTCCCCAAGATCTCTTCAAGTTGTTATAGACAATAGCACAGTCATGTGGTACATCAACAGGCAAGCAAGGGGGAACCCGCTCATACCCCTTTTGCAGGCTTAATGTTAGCTTGGGATATAGCTTCACAGCACAGTCTTACTCTACAGGCATCCTACCTTCTGTCAGAGCAAAATTGTGTGGCAGACAAGCTGAGCATGACAAAGACAGACCCTCACGAATGGAATCTAGATCAAGGAGTCTTCCAAGATTTGATCTATCTGTGGGGAATTCCTCAAGTAGATGTCTTTCCCTCGTCTCTGAAAAATTGGCTGGCAAGATTCTGCTTCATGACTCCAAGGAAGAGAAGGCATGGAGATGCCTTTTCTTTTCCTTGGGCAGGAATGTTCCTGTATAATTTTCCACCCTTTCAACTAATATCTGGGGTACTTATGTACATTTAGTAGGAATCCCCCAAGATCATTTTGGTGACTCCCTTCTGACCCAGGGAACCAAGGTTATCCCTTCTTTTGGAAATGGCCAGGAGCAATTACTAGAAGCTTCCTCACAGATTGGCTTTACTCACAAATGAACAAGAGTATTTGATACACCCTGTTAACAATCATCTTCAATTGACTGTATGTATTATTGGGCCTGAATTTATTTTAGGCACCTCTTTACTGATGATGTGCAACTGATACTAATGAAGGCAAGACATCCTGCTACTAGAAAATGGAAAAGGTTTTCTGGTTGGTGTGAACAACATAACCAGCACCCATTGATGGCTCGTTGATCTCTTGTTTTACAATATTTGTGTGAGCTGTTTCAGAATGTCTGCCTATGGATCCTCTTCTTCTCATGTAAAAACATTTTTGATAGGGGTTTTGCATAAGAGAAACTTGTAACCCCTCCTTGGAATCTTAATTTTGTGTTAGAGGAACTAAGATTTGCTCCATTTGAACCGTCTAACCTGGATGACTTGAGATTCTCAACGTGTAAAACAGTTTTGCTGAATGCTGTGACCTCTGAAAGAAGAGTATTTGAGTTGCAAGCTCTTATGGTGAGTCAACCCTGCCTCATTTTCCACAGGGACATGTTTTCTTTGACTAAATTGGTATCCAAGTTTACTTTAAGCCAAAGTATCTATCTCCCCATTTCCTTTTCTGAACTCAAAAATGAGGGAAAAAGCATACTCAATAGCTTGAATATCCATAGACAACTCAGGTGCTACCTTGATAGAGCTAAATCTTTCAGATCTTTAGATCAGTCATTCGTTTCTCATGAAGGTAAGAAGAAGGGACAATGCGTTTCAAAACAGGCTATTTCAAAACGGTTGTCTAAGGTTATTATTACTTTTTGTTATACTAACCACAACAAAACTATTCTTGGCATGGTCAAGGCCCATCCTAACAGGGCTTTGACGTCATCTATGACTTTTTGGAGAGGGTTGGATTCTAGAAGTATTCTAGAAGCAGCAACTTGTTCCTCTGTACATACTTTTACAAAGCACTATAAACTTAATTCCTTTTCTAGGTTTTGATCAGGCTTTAATAGGACTATCTTCAAGGAGCTCCTGGACTCTTCTCCTTCCACTTCTTAAGTGTAGTAAGCTAGGGTAATCTACCTATATAGCTAAAGCTGCTGCAGCAGTGATCAATATGATGAATGTAATAACATTGTTTAAATAAATTTAACATAAAAGTAGATGTTTGAATTATCACTGCTATAGTAGCCACTCCCTCCCTCTATCCCCCTCATTTGTTAGTATGTTGTTTATGCCAGGGTGTAGTTATTTATTTTTTGTTTTTCCTAGCATTGGCCTTTTGGGGGTCAGCCTCCCTCTCTCTGTTGGCAGGAAGGCTGTGAAGAGCTTGGCACCCAAATTTGTCTTTTAGTCAGATTCCCCTAAGCTGACTGTGACATTTTGGGCTCATGGAAGGTGCCCTGAAGCTTTGGAAGCTGGCCAATTGTTATATCCTTGTCAGGATACAACCCGTTTGGTATTTGGGCCTGTGACTACACAGATCCTGAAACGGTGGAATGACAGAAGTAAACTGGTGCATACAGTCTCTAAGATTTTCCAGATTCTATTGTAACAAGGCTGCTTTCATTCCTTTACTGGGTAAACAAACAGAAATCCCAGCCTAATAACAAGCAGACCCCCAAAAGAAAACATTAGGGTTATCATTTTTCAACCCAAATAAAATAATTATCCCAAAAAGAGTCAAGCTCCAGCTAATGAATGACTATGCTGGGAATCTGATCACCTTACCCATACCTCCTATCCTGGTTTCCTTACCTGTCTCATACCTCAGCCCTGTAGCCTGGGGTCAGACAATTTCAGATAGATGGGTGTTGAAGGCGATTCAGGAAAGATTCACTAAGCCATGGGGTAGACTCTCCTCCTCCTTTCAGGGAAATTCACTCACATCCAGCAAACCAGATCTATTTGTACCAGTGAAATATTGTATCTAATAAACAAAACTTAAAAAAAAAAAAAAAAAAAAAAAAAAACACAAAATGGTCTGGTAGATACAGTGAATTTAATGACACACTAGATTCACTGACATGGAGTAAGCACTTTCATTCGAACTTGAATGTATAACAAACTTCATCAGAATAAATAGACTTGATAAAAGACACTTTTAAATACAATGCAGAATTTAATGACATGTTCCAGCACATCCAGTACTGTAACATTTCTAATAATAACATGGCTTCAATTTTTAAAAGTATACTAAAATTAACCCTGTCATTTAAACCTGGTCTATGAAAAACATTGAATTTACTTTGCCACATTCATTTGTGCCTTTCCACCAAAACATCCAGATCCCTACCCTTTACATCGATCGACACCCTTTGTAATACAGAAAAACTAAATCTTTTAAAATTTTGACATCTTAACTATGAGAACACAGCAAACCAAGCGAAGCTAAAAACTTGAAGATTTAATATAGTAAGCGCTTTCGGAAACGCCAATACGTATTGGCGTTTCCGAAAGCGCTTACTATATTAAATCTAGCTTCGCTTGGTTTGCTGTGTTCTCATTTTTAGCAGTTTGTTGAGAGCATATTTTGACATCTTAACTATACTTGCTTAAAGCAGTTTTATCATTTCCCCATTTTTTTTGCCCTTACATGTTCTGCTACTATGTCCTTAAGTTTGCAATTAGTCTTGCCTATGTAAAAACTGTCACAGGGTTGACACTGTGTATGATAAATCACTTTGTTAGTCTCACAGGTAAATTTGTCCAAAGTTTCTAATGTATTGCTTGTAAATAAATTAATCACATAAGGGTTATTGGATATATACCTGCACTGTGCATCCCAAACAAAAATATACACCTTTTGGTCTAATACTCAACTGTCTCATTCTCTCCTTCCTTTTTAAACCCTCATTTTCTAAATAATTTTTAAAATATTCCTACCTCTCGTATCAACAAGTACAGGAACATCCCCTCACACAAGAATTCTAAGATTCTTGTCCTTTAAGTATTCCCCGGTGTTTTCTTACTATTTTCTTAATACACTTTCTTCTTCTTCTTTCGGCTACTCCCGTTAGGGGTCACCACAGCAGATCAACTGTTTCCATTTCTTCCTGTCCTCTGCATCTTGCTCTGTCACACCAACCGCCTGCATGTCCTCTCTCATCACATCCATAAACCTTATCTTAGGCCTTCCTCTTTTCCTGTTACCTGGCAGCTTCATCCTTAGCATCTTTTTCCCAATATACTCTGCATCCCTCCTGAGCACATGTCCAAACCAATGTAACCTTGCCTCTCTGGCTTTGTCTCCAAACCTTCCAACCTGGGCTGACCCTCTAATATACTTATTCCTAATCCTGTCCATCCTCGTCACACCCAGTGCAAATCTTAACATCTTCAACTCTGCCACGTTAAGCTTTGACTCCTGTCTTTTTGTCAATGCCACTGTCTCCAACCCGTATAACATAGCTGGTCTCACTACCCTCTTGTAGACCTTCCCTTTCACTCTTACTGGTACTCGGCTGTCACAAATCACTCCTGACACTCTTTTCCACCCACTCCATCCTCCCTGTACTCTCTTCTTCACCTCTCTTCCACACTCACCATTACTCTGAACTGTTGATCCCAAGTACTTAAACTCATTCACCTTTGCCACCTCTACTCCCTGAATCCTCACCATTCCTCTGTCCTCCCTCTCATTCACACACATATATTCTATCTTAGTCTTGCTGACATTCATTCCTCTTCTCTCTAGAGCATATCTCCACCTCACCAGGGTCTCCTCTACCTGTTCCCTACTCTCACTACAGATCACAATGTCATCTGCAAACATCATAGTCCACGGGGACTCCTGTCTGATCTCTTCTATCAACCTGTCCATCACCATTGCAAATAAGAAAGGGCTCAGAGCTGATCCTTGATGTAATCCTACCTCCACCTTAAATGCATCCATCACTCCCACCGCAGACCTCACCGCTGTCACACTACCAATACACCTACTATTGGTATTAAATTTAATAGAAACCACTACGTGCTAAGACCTGTTGTTCCTAACACTAACAGTCAAACCAGTTTTCATCACAGGTGCATAAACAGTGTCCCTAGTTTCTAAAATATGAACAAAAATGGGTGCAATAACACTCTCTGTATATCTCTTGTCCTCAAAAAATTATATAATTTCATACACATTAAGCAGCAATACAGGATCTTTGCTGGTTAATCTTAACCCATAAATCAGCTTACTTTGAATTATCCCCCTTTTAACATGTAAAGAATGTTGACTACTATAATCTAAGTACTTGTTACCACTAATTTCTTTCCTGCATAGTGTGGTAAATAACTTGTCTTCCCAATTTTTATAAATAGTCATGTCCAAGTAGTTGATATCCTGATTCCCATAATTCAACTCAAATTTAAAAAAAAGAGATGGCCTGATTTAATAATTCACCAAAGTCAACCAATTAATTAAAAGATGTAACCCATAGAATAAAAATATTTTCAATAAATCCAAAATAAACTCTACAATACATAAATAAATCTAACTTCCAAATCATTTTCTTTTCTTATGCTGCCAGAAAAAATAGCAGGTGTAAGTGTCATTAATGGCTCCCATCACTACTCCCTTGCACTACCAGAGCACTTCCTCACCTAATACAAAAAATGTTTTCCAAAATGACTCCCAAGATAGTACATAATAAATCAACATTGATATTTAAAATGTTTTCACAGCGATCTTAAAATTCTGTTCTTAATGCTGTTCCTTCATCTTTTCGGAAACTGTATACAAAGAACAAACATCGAAGGTTACCCATGGAGATTCCTCAACTGCTTCACCTTCCTAATCCTGTTAAAAAGTCAAAAGAAACTTTGACCAAAATATCTTTTTTTTTTTAACCAAATTTCTCAAATAATGTTCCACCATGGCTGAAAGGGGCTCAGTTTTTGAGCCTCTGGCCATCGCTCTAGGCCGAAAACGGGTGACTTTGATGCTTTTATGTACTTTGGATATTCCAAAAATCACTGGTAACCCCAGGATCTTCACAGTTAAAGTGAAAGCAATCCATTAGTTAAAATACCTTCTTCAGCTAAATCAGTTAACAAAGAATCCATTTGCTTGTATTTGGTTAACAACAAAATTGATAGAGACTTTTTGAAACAAGTGATCCTGTTTCAGCATTTCCACAGACTTGGACATGTAGGTCTCTTACTTCATAATTACTAAACTGATCCCATTATCAGATATCATAAATCATAATACAAACAGTTCTGCCATTTGATAGTCTTCTCAGTGCTTCATGTTTTTTTTCATTTAAATTAAAAAATAACTTAAGTTTATTATACATGTCAAAATAATTAACAAAATCTCTTTCACCCAGTTCAGAAAACACATTCACTTAAAATCACCTGGAGGTTTAAATAAACTTGGATCTGATGTCATTTTCATTCATTCCTGAATGAAGGGGTTCAAATCTAACTTGGCCACTTTCTACAGATTCTAGGATCTGAATCTTGAGCTCCACCCTTACCCATAATGCTGCTGACCATCACAATACCTCGCATCTCGTTTGCCACTGTTCATGACAGTCGGGATTGCAACTTCTCAGGCTCCCCTGGGGTTGTGTGTGTGTTTTCTGCTACTTAAATGTAAAATATTTCTCTATTTTCTATTTAGCTATCTATCTGTATCTCTTTTTCTCTCTCTCTCTATATATATATGTATATATATATATATCCTCCTTACCCTTTTATTGCTACCTTTTTTGGTAATTCTTAGTATAGCATCATTAGTAATTTGTTCTTTCTTCACCTTTATACCTGCAGATATATTTCTTAACTACCATTGTTGGTAATTATTCTCTCTTCTCCTTATGTAAAAAAAAAAAAAAAAAAAAAAAAAAAAAAGTCTTGCTTGTCTTTTTTGTCCTGTACTTTAAGTAGGTCCCTTTTTCTTTTATGGCTTATAAACCGACTGAATTTAAGAAATGCACTTCCTGTGAGCATGAGATTTCTAATTCTGATGCTCACAGGGAGTGCGTTTATTGTTTAGGCCCAGCAGATTTTCATACTTCCTCTGCTATTTGTGCGGTCTTCAGTGCAAGAGCTATCGGCGATCAGAGGAACAGGTTTATTTTAGAAGGTCTCCTCCTTGCTTCAGCTTCCTCCTCCGGCACTTCTTCAGGGGCTCCAACCCCCTGTCAGAAATCCAAGGAGCCCAGGGAACACTGTAAGCTCTCTCCTGCCCAGACTCCTCCACAGACATATTCTTCAGTTCCTCCAAAAAAGGTTCCAAAATGATCAGATCTGAAGCCTTTAGATTTGAAACAGTCTACAGGTTCTCCCTGGAACTGGTGTCTCCAAGGCTGAGGCCCCCCTTTTTACAAGAAACTCCTAAAAAGTCCTCCAGGCCACTCTCCACATCCTCTTCTGTTAGGTCCTCTCTTAGTGTTTCCAAAGCAGAGGTGGATAGGATGATGAGGAAATCCCTCAGAACACAGATCCAGATTGGTGTTTTGCCAGCTCCGTCCTCCACTATATCTGTGAGCCATCAGCCTACTCTTCCACCTGGTATTACTCCTTTTAAGATCCAACCACCCATTTTGCAGCCCATGGATTTGAAGGATCCGGGAGATGATATGTCGGATCTCTGAGTTTTTCCTACTTTGACTCTGACTACTTCCCTGACCCGACCAGCTCCAAGTTTGTTGGAGCACAATGTTTCTCGGAAGTGAAGTGTCAACATCAGATCTAAGGGTTGACTTTGACTCCAAAGTTTTTGGAGCTGTTGCTTCCTCTCAGAGCCTCAGCACTTGATAGCTCATCTCCGGCTCCTTCGGAGCAGGGGATCAGGGAATTCCAGAGATTGTCTTCTCCATGATTCCCAGCTGCAAGGGATTGTCCTTGGTCTCTCTGGGTCCCCCTGCCTTCTAGGTGGTGGAGAGGGTCTTTTTTTCAGCTGCGAGTAGTGTTTACTCTTCCATTTTTAGATCCATACCCTGTTCCATCTCTGGATCCCATGTGTGAGCCTTCAAATGCTGCACCTTAGGGCCAGACAGCCTAGAAGAACTTCCAAACAGTTCCATCTGTGGAGCTGACAGTCTGTTCCGATACCGCCCCAGAACATCCTACTGAGGAGCTCTATCATAAGAGAACGTGCAAGAGGAGGCACCTGGATTTCCCACAGGAATCCCTCACTGAAGACACCAGCTTTGATAAGGGAGAAGTGTCCCCTAGATCTCCACTGGAAGCTGTCTCATTTGGAGACATCCTAGAGATCCTTTGCCAGAAAGGTGGTTGGTCCACCCAAACCCCTCCTCAGTTGGAATCAGTGTGTTTGGAAGCTTTCGGGTCTGGCCCGTTTACATCTTGGGTTACTCCCCATGGATGAGCTTATAGATCTTGTCTCCCACAGGACATGGAAGAAACCAGACTCCGAAATGCCCAAATAAAATACTAAGTGCCCTGGCAGATAAACAGCACTGGATGAAAAGGATTCATATAGATGCCATGGTTGTTATAGCAGCCATAAAGAAGAAGAAGCTTGCAGAACAGAACTCCACTGTCCATCCTCCTAACAGGGAGTCTAGGGCTATGGACAGATTTGGGAAGTGGGTTTATGCACCAGCAACTTTTGCTTTGCGATTGCTGAACTTCTTGGCACATTTCACCAAATTACAAAGGGACTTAATAAAAGAGCTCTTTAACTTTGTCTCAGGGTCCATGTCTGCATAGGAACAGAAATTCTTTTTTCTCTCTAGTGGCCTACTGTCCATTTCAAATGCGTCCATGAGGTTAATCTCGCATGCTGCAGAAAGTACCTCAAGGGCATCAGGTTCAAATATAGCTATAAGGAGACATGCCTTGGTACTGTTATGTGATTTTGTTGAATCCTTCAAGGCCTCATTCATCAGTTCTCCTTTTGATGGATCATCCTTGTTTGTCCCAACAGTGAAAGAGACTCTCTCCCATAGTGAACAGGATGGAAAGACCTTGTCTGCCATTGGAATTTGCTTTTCTACCCCACAGAGGCCCCTTTCTAGGAACTAGCATGGTGGTAATAAAATGTAGTTCAAGAAGTCTCAAGGTCCTTTCCAGGAGTCACATGGAGACTTTCCTCCAGAGGCAGAGGGGGGAATAGTTATAATGGTATACATCACCAGAGTGGCGGGGGGGGGGGGGGTTCCTGCAGAATCAAGGATCTCGAGATTTTTTTCTCAGACAGGTCCTTACAGCATTCTTGAAAGGTTTCCCAAGAAGTCCTCTCTGGAGGCAATGGGGGGGTGCTTATCCTTGCACCAAGATGCATGGCTAGACATCTTAAACAACTTTTGGGTGCAAAGGATCACATCCAGAGGTTATTTCATTCTCTTTTTACAAATTCCAGTAAAAACAAAGAAAAGTCTCCCTGATGTTCCATCCAATCAGAGGGAGCTAGTAGCTCAAGAAATTGCAAAGTTGCTAGACAAAAGAGTTATCCAAAAGGTCACACAAGACCAAAGAGGATCCAGAATTTACTCAAGGTTCTTTTTAGTGCTAAAAAAGACAGGGGATCTGAGACCAATTTTGGACCTAAGTTATCTGAACCAATTCATAAAGAAGTCCAAATTCTGGATGGTCACGGTCCAGTCCATTCTGCCCCTTCTTCAGAATGATGACTGGATGGGCTCAATTGATCTTCAAGATGCATACGATCACATCAAAATGAACAGGTGCTGTCGAAGGTATCTGTGCTTCTGGCTGGGAGTCAGACATTTCCAGTTCAAAGCCCTGCCCTTTGGTCTCACCACAGCCCTCAGAGTGTTCACAAAATGCATGACAGTGGTAGCAGCTCACCTGAGACTACTTGGATTCAGAGTGTTTCCCTGTTTAGATGACTGGTCCTTACTGCACCAACCAGGCATCTACTAATAAAAGCCAGAGATTATTTCCTTTAGCTGACACTGTCACTGGGAATCACCATCAACATGCACAAATCTCAACTAGTTCAAGTAATAGACTTCATAGGGACTCACTTGGACATAGTCAGTTGTCTAGCTTTTCTGCCTCAGAACAGAATTCTTACATTGAGGACACGTCAGGCAAGTTCTTTCTATTCCACTCCCCCAGTAAGATTGATCCTCAAAGCATTAGGTTCGACAGCTGACTCTATAATTTCGATTCCCACTGCTCGCTTACACATGAGAATTCTCTAATGGACTCAAGTGGTGCAATGGTCCTTTCATCGCTATCCCTTGGGTCACCCCATAAAATTGTCTTGAGTTCATAGGTTCATACTAGGCTATCTGCCCTAGGGCATTTATAAGCCTAGCCAGAGTGTGTGTGGCTTTCACCACCCCTTAGGATGAGAATACTATACCCATTAGTTTGCTGTGCCTCTGTCCAGCAGTGACACAGAGATGATTCCCGGGGTAAACCTACGATCTCCCACCCACTCGTCAAGATTTCTCTTGAACAGAGTCAGTGAGGGGCTCTGCCTCACATGAACTGGGATTCTGTTCCATAGTGTAGGGAGTCTCTGGGTGATGAATCTGTCCCTCCAGCACGTCCTATTTATATCCGTGTTGAGGTTTAAGTCTCTTGCTCTCGTGGCTCTGGTGGATTTGGATTTTTTGAGGTGGAGCATGTCCATTAATTCCGGGTTGGACATGGCCTTGTATGTCAGGCACAGATCACCTCTGAGCAGACGGTATGTGACTGAATAGAGCTGGAGTTTCTTCAGTCGGGCATCGTATGACATATGTTTGAGCTCCTTTATCCTTTTGGTGAGGAACTTTTGGGGTCTTTCCAACTGCTGCAGGTGTCGGGTAAGGTACATTCGGAATGGGGCGTTGTACTCAATCATTGGTCTGATAAGTGAAGAGTACAGGGTACAATGACCTCTCCTGATCTGGATGTGAATCCCTTCATGATCAGGTGGGCAATGTAGAAGGTCTTCCTAACCACTTTGGCAATGTGAGTGTCAAAAGAGAGGTTACTGTCAACTTGGGTCCCCAGGTCCCTGATAACTTCTTCCGTGTTTAATGGATTACCACCTATGTGGTAATTAGGGGTTACCTTGTTTTTCCCAAAGGGTATGACTATACATTTTTTGGCATTTAGCTTGAGGCCATGGCTCTGGCACCAGTTATCCATTTCTATGAGACCTCTCTGGAGGATGTCTGTGTCTGATGGAGTGTCAATTATGGTGCCCAGTTTGCAGTCATCTGCAAATTTTGTCAGCCACAATCCCCCTATGTTTGCCTGCACTTCAGAAAAATAAATGCCGAACAAGAGGGGGCCCAGGACTGAGCCTTGTGGGACACCGCTCGTGACCGGCTTAGAGTCTGACATGGCACCAGCAACTCTAACCCTGTGTGTTCTGTCCTTGAGCCAGTCTGCAACCCATCTTGTGACATATGGGTTTACATCTAAGCTGGTGAGCTTTTCTATGATGCCTGAGTGGGGTATTGTGTCGAACGCTTTTGCTAGGTCAAGGTAGGCTGTGTGAACTGCCTTACCCTCATCAATGGCCTTAGTGACTGTTTCGAAAAAGTCGACCAAGTTCAAGAGGCAGGATCTGCCCTTGACAAAGCCAAATTGTGTAGGATCCAGTGTCTGTAGGTCCCCAATGTCTTTATTTATGAGTTCCATTATGATCCTCTCCATAGCTTTGCAGACAAGGCTCGTCAAGCTTATGGGGCAGTAATTCCAGGGTCCGTAGAAGCACCGCCTTTGTGGAGTGGGACCACAGTTGCCGTACGCCATTCTTTGGGTACGTATCCTGTAGTAAGGCTAAGATTAAACAGCAGCCTTATGTGTGGGTTTAGTTCCTCATTGAGTTCGTGTAGCACACAGCCGGGGACACCGTCCGTCCCATTGATGCTGTGTTTTTGCTTTAGAGAGAGCAGCTCTCACCTGGGCATCTGAGATGTTTGGGAGGCTAGACTCTGGTGGGATAGATATTTCTCCTTTTGGGGGGGGGAGGGTGAAATTTGCACTGAACCTGTCTGCCAGTATGTTGGCACTGTCTGTGGGTCCAGTGATTTTTTATCATTTTGGACTAATTCTGAGCATATCTGGGAGTTTCCACCCAGGTTTCTAACATAGCTAAAGAAGGCCTTATGATTGTCTTTTGTGTCATTAGCGATTTTTCTCTCAAAGTTGGCCTTGGATGATTTTATGAGTGATCATAGTTTTTGCTAGTATTGATCAGAGATGCCTTCCCTTTTAGGGATTTTGCTCTGTCATGTAGTAGCTTTCTCCTCTTGTTGTAGAGTTTGTTTATGGCTGGGGTCCACCAGACCGGGCGCCTGCCTTTGGTGGAAAGGGTCTTGATTTTATTAGCGATTGCTTGATCCATACATTCCTGGAGGTGCTTGTAGAAGGCATTTGTAAGGGTTTCAGCAGCGTGGGTTGTGGTTTCCACTGGCTCGGGGGCCTTGAAGGATACCACTCCAGTCTTAAGAAGTGTGAAGTTTGCTTTTGAGAAGATCTTCACTGTGGTCTTTTTTGCTGGGGGTGGGGGCGGGATGTGGATCTCCAGTGAGATTAATTTATGGTCTGATCTCACCAATGAGGGATATACTTCCGGTGTGGAGCATTTTGTCCCCATGTTTGTGATGATCAGGTCTAGTATATTTTCTCCTCTTGTGGGAATGGTGACTAGTTGTTCCATAGCATTTGAGTTTATGAACTCCAGGAACCTTTGGGCTAGGGTGTTGGGGCTTGAGTAATGTTCCCAGTCTATGTTTGGGTAGTTGATGTCACCCAATATGATGGTGTTTGGAGAGACATTCATACTCTCCAGTGTCTTCAGGAAGGCTGTGTGGGTTTCCTGAGTTTGAGAAGGTGGTCTGTAGCATGCTACAAACTGTAGGGCAGTTTTACCTATGGTTAATTGCACCTGGATGGTCTCTGGATGGAGTGTGCAGAAATTATCTTCTTTGGTGGTTCCTCTCCGAGAAGATCGAACTAGGTCGTCCACTTATCTTTCCTCCCCCCAGCCCCAAGTTGATTACTGATACCTCCCTGCTGGGGTGTGGGGGTGTTGCTCAGGATGGACTGTTCAAGGCACGTGGTCAATACAAGAGACTAATCTGCATATCAGTGTACTAGAGATGAGAGCAGTGCTTCTAGGCATTTTTGAGCTTTCTCCCTCTAGGGACTATTGCAATACAAATGGAGAACATGTCAGTAGTCTGGTACATCAACAAACATGAGGGAACCAGATCATACCCCCTTTGTCAAGAAGCAATGAGGGTGTGGTAATAGGCAAGCTCTTCCAACCACTCTCTATTAGCAACACACATACTGGGGAAGTCCAACATTCTAGCAGGCAGGCTCAGCAGGTCCATTCTCATGCCTCATGAGTAGTCTCTCAACCAGTCAGTGGCGGACATGATCTTCCACAAGTGGGGTCAACCTTGCTGAGACCTATAACCCCCTTCAACAACAAATGCAGCAGGTTCATTGCTCTTATCCCTCCTCAGGGACAATCAATCACCGAGAGCTGCTGTAGTCCATGTTTGGCCCTCTGGTCTCCTTTACGCTTACTGTCCCCTGCCTCTCATCCCCAAATTTCTTCAGAAAGCACTTCGGTTGAAGAGCAGAATGATCCTCATCACCCCCTTCTGACCTGAACAGGTATCGTTTCCCTTCCTTTGGTCTCACGTAATATGTCCCCCTTGAATGCTATATCCTAGTCTAGACCTCCTATCTCACCCGTCAGGACAGATTCCTCCAGATGTTGTAATCTTCAAGTTGACCGCATGGTTTCTGCAATTCTGATAATGGCTAAACATTCCAGGCTTTCCTCCCCAGTTCAAAAACTTTTGGTCTCTTCCCATAAAGCTTTTACTAGAAAAGTTTACAAGAGTTTTTGGAGAAGATTCGCTCTTTGGACTCTTCAGAAATTATTAGATCCCTTCACTGCTCCAATTCCACCAGTTCTAGATTTCCTGGTTTGCATTTTCCAGGATGGAGCAAGTTTTTCCACTATTAAAGTTCAACTGGCAACCATCTTGAACTATCATATAAGGGATAATGGTTCTTTTTTAGCATCATCTAAATTGTGTAAAACATTCCATAGGGGTACTTTTTTACTTAGACCTCCAATAAAACACCCCATGCCATCTTTGGACCTCACCCTGGTTTTACAAACATTAGTACACTCCCCTTTTGAACCATCAGCTAAGGTGGATCTCAAGTTTCTTTTGTGGAAAACATTTTTTGACACCTATAACTTCTGCAAGACTGGTATTAGAACTCCAAGCATTCTCTTCTAAACCATCTTATTTGATTTTTCACAAAGATACATTTACTTAACGCACAAATACTTCCCTTTTACCAAAACTGCCACTGAAAATAATATTAGTCACGTCATCAATTTGCCAGTTTTCTTCCCTAAATTTGAAAAAAAAGGAGAGTACACCCTTCTTCTTCTTCTTAATGTACAGAGACAATTGCGTTTTTTTCTGGACAGAACTAAAGCATTCAGAAATTCTGATCAACTATTTGTATCCTTTTGTAGCATAACAAAGGGAAGGCTAAATGGATCACAGATTGCATTTCCTATATGTATACCTTGAAAGGTATTGCATTACCTAAACAATTGAAGGCACATTCAACCCAGTCAATGTCTGTTTCAGCAGCCTTTCAGACAAGAGCCTCTCTTAACAATATTTGTGCAGCTGCCTCTTGGTCAGATACTCATAACTTTATTATGCATTACAAGTTGGACATTATTTCCAGGAATAGAGCTGCCTTTGGTTCCATGGTGCTCCAGAACATCCTTCCATGACGGCCACCCAAGTTTACTGTAGGTGTGTATTCTGTCCCATTCATTGAGGAATGAATGAAAATGATAGTATCAGATACAGAAGTTATGTACTCACCATAAAATTCCATCTGTGTTGTCTCTTTTCATTCTTCCTCAACTTCCCTTCCACCTTCCCCCAGTCCTTAACCCTGGGAGAGACCTAACAACAGAGTGTTTAGGAACCATAGTTCCTATTTGACCTCCTGATCTTTCATCTATCACTTTCCGGTCATAGTATCATTATCTTAATATATTACTATAATGTATATAATAGCAGCAAACTCTGTCTGAGGTATTGTGATGGTCAGAACATTATGGGTAAGGGAGGAGCTCGAGATTCAGATCATGGAATCTGTAAAAAGTATTTGAGTCAGATCCAAACCCATTTGTTAAGGAAGAATGAAAATGGACAACACAGATGGAATGTTATGGTGAGTGCATAACTTCTTTTTTGCCTTAAGCAGTTATCCTGATTTACACAGTTCCTTTCATCATGCTTCACAAAATATGCCTTTAAATTTAAAGTCCTAATAAACAACTTAAAATAATTCATAGCCTCTGCAAACTTTGCCTTCATGATGGAACCTTTGGTTAAAACACAAAATCTGATGTTATCAATTTTCATTCATTCCTCAACAGTTTGGTTCAGATGCAACCCTTGGATCCGACTCAGCCGTTATTTTAGCTCATGGCCACTAAAAAGCTTTTGAGCTCCTCCCTTACCCACAATGCACCAACCCCTAACATACCAAAGATCTTGTTTGCTGCTTTCATGTTTGGATGTGGTTGCTTTGAGCTCTTGAGTGTTTAAGTATAGTGGGAAGATAGGTTAATTCTTTCCTTATTTTCTATCATTAATACCTTCCTTTTACACTTTTTAGTGTATTTTTCTTACCATAGTTGATAAGCTTTTTCCCTATTCACTCTTTACACAGTTTTAGTGTAATTAAAATTGACATTGCTGGTATTTTTCTCTTTTGGTCTTTTTGCCAGTAAAAAAAAAAAAAAAAAAAAAAAAAAAACTTATTTTCTACTATATTTAATTTTCTTCTATTGTTGAAAATGTTGGAAAAGAGTATATTTAGTTTTAAAAAGTGCCAGAAATGTGGCTATAAGTTGCATCTCTCTGATGTGCACATTGTGTATGTCTACCTTTTGGGCCCAGATTGTTTACAAGTAGATTGCTCCATTTTCAAGGCCTTCAACCTGTGAGCTATCCCAGACAGAAAAAAATAAATTAATTCTGAAAGGACTGTTACCTTCTTCCTTTTCAGAGGCTATTTGTGGGGCTCAACCCCTCAAACCTAAACTTAAGGAGCCTTCGCCTAAGCCTTCGAGGCCTTCCAGATTCTCAACTTCCTCAATGGATCCTACCACGGAACCACCATGGAAAAAAATGCAGAAAGTCAGATCCAAAGTAAAAAATGGCTTCCTCGGCTTCCATGTGTTCAAATCTGAAGACTTTGCCCCCCTCTATTGACCCAGTACTCTCTAGAGTACCATCTCCATATTTTGAGTCCCGCCAGCACTCTAGGTCCCCATCAGTAACTTCTTGTTCTTCCAGAAGTCTGACCAAGG
Organism: Protopterus annectens; assembly: GCF_019279795.1. Classification (NCBI taxonomy): domain Eukaryota; kingdom Metazoa; phylum Chordata; order Ceratodontiformes; family Protopteridae; genus Protopterus; species Protopterus annectens. The sequence goes on along the minus strand of NC_056733.1, from coordinate 1,393,884,976 downwards.
CTGATGTGGACAGAATGATGAGGAAGTTTCTCTTGGCACAGATACAGATGGGAGTTCTCCCAGCTCCTACTCCTTCGGGTCAGGAAGCCCTTGATGTGATATTGTCCTATCTCGCCTTCATTCTGTACTGGTTGGGTTCGGAACCGATCCTCGGTTCTGACTCAGCCTTATACAAAAGCTCAAGGCCTTCTACTAGATTGTGGCTGATACCCTATCCCATGATACTCTAGGAAACTCCCCAGATCTTGTTTGTCGCTAAAACAAGATTGAGTGCTTCACACTAGCTCTGGCTAAGTGATATCTTTCTAATTGTTTATTGTAGTTAATATAGCTATTTTTTCTCTTTTTGGAGTTAAGTTAGTTATCCTTTTAGCAGTTTTTGCTGTGTTCACAACCTTTGTTTTTTGATTGTTGGCCATCGTTATTCTCAAGGTCTTTTCCTACCCTATCCCAGCTTAAATACTTTTCTAGCTAGAAGGTTTTTCCCTTAGTGTGTGTTTAAAATAATTCTTGTCAAGCTCATTTGTTAGAGAGCTGTTTGATTTTAGTTGTTTTGTCTTAATTAAGCTAGCTCGTTTAAGTTAGAGGGCTGCTTGGCCTGTTTGAATTGGAGGGCCTTTACCCTTAGTGTGTGTGTTTGACATAATCTTGTCAAGCTCGTTGTTTTTTCCTTTAATTAATCTAGCTCATTTAAGTTAGAGGGATGCTTAGCCTGTTTAAATTAGAGGGCTTTTCCCTTAGTGTGCATGGCATTTAAAAAAAAAAATCGGTGTGTGTGTGTGTGTGTGTGTGTGTGTGTGTATGTACATATATATATATATATATATATATATATATATATATATATCTATGGTTCTACCTTACATAGTCAACAGTGCAGAACATCGACAACACAATCGCGATCCCCAGAAGATCGAAAATGCAGAAGACCGACGGATGAAAACACCGACGCCGAGGATACCGACATGAGAAAAGGCTGTGTAAGTATGCGGTAGTGACGGACGTTAGGGTGCGAGTAAGGTAAGTGTGGATATTGACGGTCTGTGGGGATAGGGGTGGGTTAAGTGAGTTAGGGTTAGGGCGCGGGTTAGGTAAGTGTGCGGTAGTGAAAGTCTTTGGGTTAGGGGCGGGTTAAGTGAGTTAGGGTTAGGGCGCGGGTTAGGTAAGTGTGCGGTAGTGAAAGTCTTTGGGTTAGCGGGTTAAGTGAGTTAGGGTTAGGGCGCGGGTTAGCTGAGTGTGCGATAGTGACGGACCTTAGGGTTAGGGTTTGGGTTAGGGTTGTAGATAGTTCTGTATGTGAGGTTTAGTGTGGGTTTGTAAGGATTTTGGTGTGCTTGTGTTGTGTGTGTGGTTTTTGGACAGGGGATGTGTTTTGTTTGTTGATTGTTGTTATTATGGTGTGTGCAGCGTATGAGGTTTCGTGTTTGTGAACAGTCGGTTATTTTATTGTCGGGCATGTGAGGTGTCATGTTTATGCACTGTCGATTATGTGGTGTCGATGATTGCGTTGTCGGTGTTCTGCACTGTCGACTATGTAGGGTAGAACCATATATATATATATATATATATATATATATAGACCATGTGTTTAATTATTTAGCCCTTTTATATAGTAGTTGTAGTGTTGTTTTTTTTTTCTTCTGTGCCAATTTTCCTTCTGCTAGCTTGTTTTTTCACAGACTGTTAAGATGTCAAAACATGCCCAAAGATGTTAAATCCTTAGGTTTTAAGAAATGTACAAAATGCAGTCAAGAAATGTCCATGACTGACGGTCATACTGTGTGCATGTACTGCCTTGGAGCAGTACACCTTCAAGAATCCTGTGCCATTTGCCATTATTTTAGCCAAAGAGTTCTTCTTGAAAGGAAGAATAAGTTGATCCTTAGGGGGTTCCCTTTGCAGAAGCTGTAGAAGAAGGTCAGATTCCTTCCAAACAGACTCCTTCCCCATCTTCTAAATCTGAAAGATCCGGTAAAAGATCTTCTTTTTCTTCATCAGAGGCTCAGTCTGAGCTGACAAAAAGTTTCCAAAGATTTCTTCACTTGACCCAAAGCCTGTCAGGCATGAGAAGCCTTCCACCTCAGCTCCTTCAGTGTCAGAACCATTGGTGTTTCAAGTTCGGAGCTGGTCCGCAGGACTGGAACCAGTTTCTCCAATGTTGAAATCTCCAGTTTTACAAGCTTCCAGATCTCCTGCCCCCTCCACTCGATCCTCCAGGAGCCTTTCAGATGATGATGTGGATTGAGTGGTGTGGAGACTTTTGAAGACACCGGTGCAAAATTTCTCTCGGATCCGACCCAGGGTTTCAGAACCGACCCAGCCTACCCTGTCACCTTCCATTCCTCCTCCGATCCGATCCTGGGCTTTGAAGCCAGAATGTCTGGAACTGGTTGTAGTGAAACCATCAGAACTGAGATCTATTCCAGGATCTTCAGTTCCGATTACAGCTCTGACATCCTCGGTTCCGTCTGAATTTGAGGAGTCTAGGAGCCGATGCTGTCCGGTCGGATCCGGGGAGGAAAGTCAGATCAGACAATTGTTGGATCTGAACTTGCCTCTTTGGGCTTCGTCACGGGTGAGCTTGGCTCCAACATCGGCCTCGGAGCCGACTCCCGTGGTCCTGGGGATGTCTTCTGGTTCTTTGGACCCGGGAGCTTTCAAGGTGATGAGGAAAGTGCTGTCCCCACAGACACCTCCACTCTCAGCCCCGGGCATTCTTCCCCCAAAGGCCCCAGTGTCTGTCTTGGCACCACTGCATCCTGGGGACCCTAGGCCTCAGGATGTTACATTAGGTGAACCCCCTTCTTCCGAAACCTCTGCAGAATACCTTTCTGAAGAGGTCCCTCGTAAGAGATTATGTAAGAGGAAGCATTTAGACTCCCCGGAGGAGTCCGTCACTGCTGACACAGACCTTGATGAGGCACAAGGGTCCCCACGGTCACCTTCTGAGGATATCTCTTTTGCAGACATCCTAGAAATACTTAAGCAGAGAGGTGGCTGGAAGCCCATCAACCCTTCTGAGGAGGAGTCTGTGTACCTGAAGGCTTTTGGATCTCATCCTTCATCCACTTGGGTGTCTGTACCTTTCGATGAACTGATCGACCTAGTTTGTTGAAAGGTGTGGGAGTCTCCAGACTGAGTTGAACCTGTTCTCTGGAGGCCAGATAAGTTTATAACATCACCTGCTGATAGAAACTTCCTTACAAAGGGTGCCCCAGTAGATGCTATGGTGGTGAAGGCAGCCACTAAAAAGGAACTGTCAGAGACGTCCTCTTCTGTTCATCAACCGAACAAAGAGTATCATACGATAGACAGATACGGAAAGCGCACCTTTTCTTCAGTGACCTTTGCACTCAGGTCACTGAATTATCTCACCCATTTTACCAGACTTCTGAGAGAACTTCTGAAGGAACTAGGAGATACTCTCCAGGGTTCATTAGCTGAAGGAGTAGCAGAAAAAGTTTCCTCTCAGCTCTACACCTTGAATTCAGTGGCAAACTCCTCCATGAGTCTCATTTCTTAAGCAGCTGATGGAGTGAGTAGGGCAGCGGATTCAGGAATTTCCCTAAGGAGACATTCCTGGATGCACCTGTGTGACTTTGTGTAGCCGTTCAAATCTTCTTTTGTTACCACCCCCTTCGATGGCTTGTCCTTGTTTGGGCCTAAAGTCAAAGACGCAATAACCAGGTGTGAACAAGAAGGATAAACTCTCTCTGCCATAGGTCAAAAGGAAGGGAAAATGTGGCTCTGAAAATCCCACATAGTTTTCCAGTACACACATGGTGATTCTTCCATCAGGGGTAGATGGGGAAGCAGTAATGGAAGACGCCAACCATGCTGCAGAGGGGGTCCCCAAAATTAGGGTGACAGGGAATCTTTCCTTGGTAAGCCCTTCCAGTGCTCCTGAAAGGAGGCCCGTCTGTCCATCTCTGGAGGAAGTTAGGGGTTGATTATCTTTGTATCCAGAAGTCTGGCTAAAAATAACAAAAGACTAGTGGGTACAAAGCATCATATCGAGAGGTTACTCCATACCCTTTTCCTTCTAAGGTCCCAAACATAAAAGAAAATCCTGGACATTCCACCCAGTCAAAGGGAACAAGCAACTCTAGAAATACAAAAGCTGCTAGAAAAAAAGAGTCATCCAAACACTCCCTGCAGACCAAATAGGATCCGGAGCTTATTCAAGGTTCTTTTTAGTTCCAAAGAAAATAGGTGACTGGAGACCCATCCTGGATCTCAGCAAATTAAACAGTTCTGTCAGAAAATCAAAGTTCCAGATGGTAACACTGCAGCTGATACTCCCTTTTCTGGGACAAGATGATTGAATGTGCTCTATAGACCTCCAGGATGCGTACTACCACATAAAGTTGGACAGGCGATCCAGGAGTCATTTGCGCTTTCGGCTGGGAGCCAGTCACTACCAGTTTCGAGCTCTGCCCTTTGGTCTCACTACAGCCCCCAAATTGTTCACCAAGTGTATGGCAGTAGTTACGGTTCACTTGAGACGCATAGGATTCCGAGTGTTTCCGTACGTAGACGACTGGCTGCTAACCGCCACCACCGAGCATCTACTAATAAAAGCGAGAGAGACTACACTAAAGCTCTGCTGTCATCTAGGGATCACAATAACTTACGAAAAATCTGCCTTATTGCCATCTCAACGTATCGTTTTTATAGGAGCAGACTTAGATACCACAAAAATTATGGCAAAGTTTCCCCCAGAAAGAGTACAAGTCCTTCGGCATCAGGTTATAAACCTACTTTTCAAGAGGAAGGTTCAAGCAAGAACAGTCCTGAAAGTATTCTGGACCATGGCAGCAGCGATAAACTTGATTCCATTGGCGCAGTTCCACATGAGGATTCTGCAGTAACTGCTGTTCACTCTGTGATCCATGCAGGAACTGCCCATGTCCCACCAAATTATGATAACAGAATCTTGCAGGAAAGACCTTTTTTGGTTGCTTCACTCCATTAATGTGACTTTAGGTTGACCCTTTGTTCTTCTACAGCCTTTAACCACAGTGACCATAGACACTTCCCAGATAGCGTGGGGAGGGGAATTATCAGGGAAGGACAGTACAAGGCATTTGGCGGGATCACGAGGCCCATTTGCACATCAGTGTCCTAGAGATGACAGCAGTGCTTTTAGAGTTGCAAGCAGTCCACAACTCTCTTTCTTTAGGAACTACTGCAATACAGACAGACAGCATGTCGGTCATGTGGTACACAAACAAACAAGGAGGAACCTGGTCTTACCTTAAGAGACTTAGGGACACAGGTGGACAGTGGTCTCACCTTCGATAACCACATCGCCACAACAGTCAGGAAATCCTTCTATGTGGCACACCTCATCACTAAGGGCTTTTCATCCAGAAAAAAGGAGGTCATTGTCCCACTGTACTCATCCCTCATTAGACCCATTATAGAATGCAATTCCCCGTTTGGTATGTACCTCTCAAGACATCTGCAACAACTGGCAAGGTCACAGAAATACCTCACTAAAAGAATCACAGGCCTAAAGCAGATGCTCTATGCTGACCGTCTAGAAAAACTCCAGCTATACTCTGTCACATATTGTCTTCTCAGAGGCAATCTCTGCTTAACATACAAGGCCATGTCAAACCCAAAGCTGTTGGACATGCTACACTTAAAGAAATCTCAGTCCCTCAGAGCCACACACTCCAGGGATCTAAACCTTGTCATCACAATGAACAAAACATGCTGGAGGGATAGGTTCCTGACCCAGAGACTCCCCAGACTCTGGAATAGACTGCCCATACACGTCAAGCTGAGTGGCTCTTTGGCCCTCTTCAAAAGGAACCTTGACATTTGAATGGGAGATAGGAATTTCACCCCGGGGATCACGTCAGTCACCCTGCTAGACAGGGGTCCAGGGAAGTAAATATTGTGGGAAGAAATAGCCAGGGAATTGTTATGGCTAGGCTTGTATAGGCCCTAGGACTGATAGCCTTGTACCAACCTATGAACCCCGTATGGTGGGAGCCCCTGAGAGTATGGCAGTGCGTGACATCCTCCCAATGCTTTCTAATAGCACCGCACATCCCAGGCAAATCCAATGTGATAGCAGACAAGCTCAGCAGGGCGATTCTGATTCCTCATGAGTGGTCCCTCAAACAAGAGATAGTGGAAATGATTTTCTGCAAATGAGGCCAGCCTTGCTGTGATCTTTTTCCCATGTCCATGAATGCCAAATGCAGCAGCTATCTTGCCCTAATCCCCCCATCAGGGGAATCACCAAGGGATGCACTTGTACACGATTGGCCCTCGAGTCTCCTCTATGCCTTCCCTCCCTTCCTGTTGATACCAGAGTTCTTCAAAAAGCCAGAGATTTGGGAAGGACCTTGATACTTGTCGCTCCTTACTAGCCTCATCAAATCTGGTTTCCCTTCCTTTGGTCTCATCTCCAGGAGGAGCTGTGGATTCTGGACCCAGTTCGAGACCTTCTGACTCATGCGTCAAGAATTCTCCGCCCATCCCTTCAAACCCTCAAGTTGACAGCTTGGCTGCTTCGATTCCAAACATAGCCAGGCTACCTGACCTTTCCCCTTCAGTGAAACATATCTTGATTTCATCTCATAAGGCTTCAACGAGAAAATTTTATATCACCAAATGGAAGAGAGTTTCCTCTTGGGCCTTGAATAATCATATTGACCCTTTCTCTGCCCCTATATCTTCCATACTAGCGTTCTTGGCAAAGCTATTTCATGAGGGTGCAGCTGCAGCTACTATTCAAGCTCAATTAGCAGCGATATCAAACTTTCATATAGGTGAATCAGAGCCGAACATGATGTTCCACAGACTTTGCAAAGCATTCCTTAGGGGTATTATTTTATTAAGACCACCCATTAAACCACCCCTAGCATCATGGGACCTGAATTTTGTCTTTGATTCTTCCCCCTTTTGAACCTGCATCATCCTGTGATCTGAAAATTTTAGCTTGGAAGACAGGTCTTTTAATAGCTATCACTTCAGCTAGGAGAATTATGGAATTACAGTCATTGTCTATAAACCCCCCTATATGCTGTTCCATAAAGACAGAGTGCCTCTGTGAACAAACCCGTCCTTAATACCTAAAGTATGTTCAGAATCTAACTTAAACCAATCCATAGACTTACCAGTTTTCTTTCCCAGCTATGGTAGTAAGGCAGAATATATGATACGCCAACTAGATGTACATAGACAATTACGTTTCTAATTGCATAGAACAAAGGACTTTAGAAAGTCCGACCAATTGTTTGTGTCCTTCTCAGACTACAAGAAAGGTGCTCCAGTTTCTAAGGTCACACTTTCCAGATGGCTGTCAAATTGTATTATATTTACCTACAATCGCAGAACAAAGAACTTCACGACAAAGTAAAAGGTCATTCTACAAGAGTTATAGCAACCTCTTCCACCTTTCGGGCGAAACTGCCAATTGATACCATTTGGGCTGTGGCAACATGGGCAAGGCCTCATACCTTTATTACTCATTACAAAGTTGATTTGTCCTCCAGGGACAGGGCCTCTTTTGGGTCCACTGTTCTGAAGAATATTCTCCCTTTAGCCACCCAAGAAAGATGGTGCTAGGGACGCTGTCCCAACCAGTACAGAATGAAGGCAAGATAGGACATCCCATAAAGAAGTTATGTACTCACCATAATGTTCCATGTGTGCTGTCCATCTCATCTTCATTCTTACATCCTACCCTCCTTCCCCTAGCCATTAGCTTCTGGAGGACCGAGCAGATTAAATTGGTGACTAATGTTCTCTGACCCTCTTCATAGCTCTTAAGGTAGTAATTATTTTATATGTACCTGTTATTATACCAGCAAACAAGATCTGGGGAGTTTCCTACAGCATCATGGGATAGGGTATCAGCCACGAGCTAGTAGAAGGCCTTGAGTTTTGTACAAGGTTGAGTCGGAACCGAGGATCGGTTCCAAACCCAACTAGTACAGAATGAAGGCAAGGTGGACAATACACATGGAATGTTATGGTGAGGACATAACTTCTTTTTTGTACTACTCCACCAATCTTGGCTCCTACTCTGATCTGACCTATCTTTTTGGGGCCCTTGGATCTGAGTCTCCAGGGACCATCTGGATCAGATCCAAAGATTTTAGTATCTTTGGTGCCAAGGGTGTCTCTGAGTGCACCGGCTCTGATGGTTTCTGAGCTGGATGACTCTCAGAGTCAAAGCGTATCTGTTGGATCCAATGCATTAGAGTCGACTCCAAAGTTTTCAGAGCCATCTCTTCCCCCTCGGAGCATCAGCATTGGACAGCTCAGCTCTGACCTCTGCCTCAGTTGGGACTGCCTTTGGAGCAGGGGGAGCCGATGGGGCAGAAGCATAGCTTCTCGGCTCCATCAGCTTCCTTCTTCCTGGAATGTTCAGGCTTTGAGATAGTGGAGAGAATGTTCTGTGCTTTGGCAGGATGGACAGACCCTACTCCCTCAGATCTCCCCTCTGGATCTCATGTGCCTCTGCACTTTCAGCCTCAGTGTTCTATGCCACAGGGACAGCCAGCTCAAAGTCTTCAGGTTACCCAGCAGGGTATTACTATCTCTTACAACACTTCTCTGGAGCATCCCAGCAAAGAAGTCCTAGGAAGAGGAAGTGCAAGAGGAGGCACTTGGACTCCCCTCAGGAGTCTGTCACTGAAGGTACTGATTTCGATGAAGGGGAAGGGTCCTTAAGATCACCACTCAAAAACATCACATTTGGAGACATCCTTGAGATTCTAAGCAGAGGGATGGTTGTTCTACCGATAACCCTTCCCTAGAGGAATCAGTATTCCTGGAGCCCTTTGGGACTGGCCGTCTAACTCCTGGGTAACCCTGCCCACTGATGAGCTCATTGCCTTGATCTCTAGGCAGGTGTGGAAGGAGCCAGACACAGCTAAGCCAATCTCCAAAAGATCAGATTGGATTATGGCACCACCTGTAGGAAGGTAATTTTGGAGCAAGGGAGAGCTTGTAGATGCTATGGTCATGGTGGTGGCCACCAAGAAGTAACTTGCAAAACAGAGTTTCTCTGTCCATTCCCTAACAGGGAGTGTAGGGCTTTGGACAAATTTGGGAAGCATGTGTATGCTTTAGTGACCTTTACCCTCAGATCGCTGAACTACTTGATAAACTTTACAAGACTGCAAAGGGAGTTGATAAAGGAGCAGTCAAAATCCCTTTTTGGGACCACTACTGCTGAGACTCAAACTTTTGTGACCTTAGAGACCTTGGAGACCCTACAGTGCATTACTGACTCATCTCTGAGACTTATTTCTTATGCAGCTGAAGGTATCTCAAGGGTGGTGGTTTCAGGCATTTCTATTAGGAGGCATGCCTGGATGCACTTTTGTGATTTTTGCGGAGCCCTTCAAGTCCTCGTTCATCAATGCACCGTTTGATGGCAGTTCGTTGTTTGGACCTAAGGTAAAGGGCACACTGTCCAGGCGTGAGCAAGATGGAAATACCCTGTCTGCAGTAGGGGTACGTTTTTCGACCTATCAAAGAACCTTTGCTAGGAATCAATGAGGTTGTCAAAAGACATGGCTCAGAAAGTCCCAGGGTCCTTTCCAAAATCCACATGGAGATAGTTCCCCCGGGGCAGAGGGGGAACTCAAATGGAAGATGCCACCCATGAAACAGAGGAGGCCAGCAGAACCAAGGGTCTAGAGATTCCTTCTGTGACAGACCATACCAGCGCTCCTAAAAGGAGGCCCAATTGTCCCCCTCTGGAGTTACTTGGGGCATGTTTATCCCTGCACCAGACAGCCTGCGTAGACATCACAAAAGATATGTGGGTGCAGAAGATTATTTCTAGAGGTTATATAATTACCTTTTCCCTTTCACCTCCATCTGTATGAAAATTTCATGATGTTCCACCCAGTCAGAGGAAAACAGCAGCACTAGAATTACAAAAACTGCTAGAAAAAAAAGTCATCCAAGAGGTCCCACCAGACCAGATGGAATCTGGAACTTACTCAAGATTATTTTTAGTGCCAGAGAAAACAGGGGACTGGAGACTGATTTTGGATTGCAGCAACTTGAACAAATTAATTTGAGGCACAAAGTTTCGGATGGTCACGGTTCAGTCCATTCTGCTGACTGGATGTGCTCGATAGACCTTCAGGTTGCATACTATCACATAAAAATTAGCAGACAATCCAGAAGTTATCTATGCTTCCATCTAGGAGCCAGTCATTACCAATTCAGAGCACTGCCCTTTGGCCTCACTTTAGCCCCCATGGTGCTCACCAAATGCTTGGTAGTGGTAGCAGCTCACTTCAGACTGCAGGGATTCTGAGTGTTTCTGAACTTGGATGACTGGGTCATTACCACCCTGACAAAGCATCTGCTTATAAGAACGAGAGATCTGGTACTGCATACTTGCTGCCATCCAGAGATAACCGTAAATTACAACAAATCTCAGTTAGAACAGTTTCAGACATTGGAATTCATAGGAGTAAATTCAGCACAGTATCCGTGAGAGCTTCTCTTCCTATTTCAAGAGTCAAACTATCAGATTTCAAGTCAGAAGAATAATTCACAGTACTACAGTCTCAGCCCGACTGATCCTATAAGCCTTGGAATCAATGTTGTCAGCTATAGTCGTAGCTCCTTTAGCAAGATTTCACATGAGACTTCTTCATTGGATATTGGCAACACAATGGTCTATTCTTTACCAATATGTCAGTTTAAATAAGAATTACTCAGGCATGCAAGAGATAACTTTGGTGGCGGATTCGATCAGATTACGTTCCACAAGGCTGTCCTTTTATTCTCCCTCAGCCCAAGGCCATAGTGACCATGGACGTATCCCAGATTGGTGGGGGGCATTTCCTGGGGAAAACAGTCCAAGGCACTTGGTCCCCCAAAGAGGCCGACACTCATATCAATGTCTTGGAAATGAGAGCAATGCTCTTAGCGTTACTGGACTCCCAAGACTCTCTTCCTTTCATGATAATTGCGATTCAGACAGACAATATGTCAGTAGTTTGGTACATCAACAAACAAGGAGGAACCAGGTCTTACCCTATTGAGAAGCCCAAAGAGTGTGGCAATGGGTGATCTCATCCAACCATTTTCTGATAGCAAAGCATATTCTGGGGAAGTCCATCGTGATAGAAGACAAATTGAGCAGGTCCATTCTACTACCTCACGAGTGGTCTCGCAACATGAAGGTGGCAGAGATGATTTTTCACCATTGGGGCCAGCCTTGCTGCGATCTCCTTGCAACTCCCCTAAACAACAAGTGCAGCTACTACTTTTCCCTAATCCCCCCACTGGGGGAATCACCAAGGGACTCTGTACTACATGATTGGTCCCCTGGTCTGCTCTGTGTGTATCCTCCAACTCCCTTAATCCCCAAATTTCTGCAGAAAGCTTTCTAGTTGAAGAGCAAAGTCATCCTCATTGCACCTTACTGGCTTTGACAGATGTGGTTCCCCTTTCTTTGGCCTCGTCTAATTTACCCACATTGGGTTTTGGATCCAATTCCAGACCTCCTGTCTCACCCAACAGGAACGATTCAGTTGGATATCTCAAACCTAAAGTGACAGCATGGTTTCTCCACTTCCTTTAATAACCAGAAAACCTATGCTCTCATCTTCACATAAAGCTTCTACAAGAAAACTTTACAGAAGTAAATGGAGGAGGTTTGTTTTTTGGGTGCTTCAGAAACATACTGACCCATTTTTAGCCCCTGTACAAAGTGTCCTTGAATTTTTTGTAACAATTTTCAATGAAGGAGGTAGGTCTTCAACCATTAGAGCTCAATTAGCAGCCATCTGTAATTTTTACATTGGATTTGTGAACTCCACCCTAGCTTCGTCTAAACTATGTAAGGCCTTCTTGAGAGGTACCCTTCTTTTGTGACCTCCTTATAAAGATCCAACTCTTCTGTGGGGATTAAATTTGGTACTGCAGGCCTTGATTCATTCCCCTTTTGAATCAGCAGCAAAATGTGATCTTAAGTTTCTGACCCGGGAGACTATATTTTTGGTAGCCATCACCTCTGCAGGAAGGATTTCAGAAATTCAAGCATTGTCTTATAAACCTCCCTGATTGATTTTTCACAGGGATAGAGTAGCATCATGAACCAGTCCTTCTTTCCATCCTAAGGTGGTGTCAGAATCTAACATCAACAAGTCTATTAATCTGCCACTTTTCTTTCCTAAGTCTGCAAACAAAGGTGAGCATATGTTGCACTTATTGGATGTTCAGATACAATTATGTTTTTACTTACAGAGAACAAAAGAAATTAGAAAGCTGTATCAATTATTTGTCTGCTTTACAGATTCTAAATTGGATAAATAAGTTGCAAAAATAACTTTAGCCAGATGGCTGATGGGTTGTATATCGTTTGTCTACAACAAGATGGGTCTGTCATTACCAAAACCTTTAATAGCCCATTCAACTAAATCCATGGCAACTTCTTCAGTGTCTTCTGTCTAGGGCTTCCATGGACAACATATGTGTGGCTGCAACTTGGGCTTATTTACTACTCATTACAACCTGGGTCTGTTCTTGAGGAGAAGAGCAGCCTTTGGTTCATCTGTGCTCATGAATATCCTTCCTTAGAGTCCACCAATGATTTTAGGTAGCTGGGGACTCTGTCCCAACTGTTGAGGAATGAATGAAAATTGAAAACGTCAGATATAGAAGTTATGTACTCGCCATAACATTCCATCTGTGTTGTCCATTTTCATTCTTCCTCAACTCCCCTCCAACTAACCCCAACCTTTTTAACAACTGATTTCTGGAAGAATGAGAACTTTTAAGGATACCACCGTTCCTTATGTTGGGCTCCAGACATTGGCTTCTTCTAACAGGAATATTATGATAATATTTCTTACATTATGTTAACTGGCAAACAAGACCTGAGGTATGTTAGGGATTGGTGCATTATGGATAAGGTATGAGCTCAAGAGCGTTTTAGTGGACACGAGCTAAAATAATTGCCAAGTCAGATCTGAACTCAACTGTTATGGAAAAATGAAAATGGACAACACAGATGAAACATTATGGTGAGTGCATAACTTCTTTTTACATCCTCTATGAATGTTCTGTTCATTAAATTAATAATATTAAAAGTACCCAAAGACAGGTAGTTTTTCAAGGAAACACCACCATAAGCAAATAATAGAGGATCAGTCACCATTTCTGTCTCTGCTGTCATCTCAGACAAAAATTTGGGTAATATTGATTCTCCCATGACATGTACTATCCTCAGTCCCTCATTGGCTTCCACAAGTAACTCAAACCCGATTGAAACCCTGGCCTCTAACCTGTGCGTGGATGAAACATCTGATTAGATGGATATTCAACAAAGAGTACATGTCACGGGGTAAGAGCGGTTAATTAACAAACTATTCATGAATGAAATTAGTAGTAACAAGTACTGAGATTATAGTTGTCAACATCCTTTACATGTTAGAAGGGGAATAATTAAGAGTCATATGATTCATGCTTCAAGATTAGTCAGTGAAGATTCTGTATTTCTAGAATTATACATTTTTTTAAGGACATGGGGATATCCCAAAAGTGTTATTGCATCTATTTATGTCCATATTTTAGAAACTAGGGACTCTGTTTATGTACCTGTGATGAAGATTTATTTGACTGACGGTGTTAGAAACAACAATTTTCAGCAGATAATTAATGTCAATAGTAGGTATATTAAGAAAATAGTAAAAAAAAGCACCAAGACATCTTTGAATTCCATTGTAGGGGACATACCCACATTTGTTGATACTGGAAGTAGGAATATTAAAAACTATTCCGAGGGTTTAAAAAGGAAGGAGGGAAAGAGAGGGATGAGTAATAGACCGAATAGTATGTATTCTTGTTTGGGAGGCAGACAATGCAGGTATATATCCAATAGCTCTTATGTGAGTAATTTGTTTACATGCAATATATTAGGAACTTTGGACAGATTTACCTGTGACACTAACTGCAAGAATTATAAAGCACCTTATCAAACCTGTGACAGTTTTTACATAGGATAGACTAGTCGCAAATGCAAGGAGAGAATAGCAGAACATGTAAGGGCTATAAAAAGGAGATGAAAGGAGTACTTTAAGCAACCATAGTAAGACGTCAAAATTGCAAAAGATCTAATTTTTCAGTATTAAAAAGGGTGTCCGTGGATATGGGGGGGGGGTTGGATCTGGAGATTTGTTGGAAAGGCATGAATTAATTTGGCAAAATGAAATTCACTGCTTTTATTAGACTAGGTTTAAATGATGGGATTAATTTAGCATGATTTTTAAAACTGAAACTGCTTTATTATTAGAAATGTTACAGGACAGTATATGTTGGAACATGTAATTAACTTTTACACTGTATTTAAAAGTAGCTTTTATCAAGTGTACTTAATCTGATGAAATTCATAGTACGTTCAAGGTAAAATGAAAACCCTTACAGTACGTCATTGAATCAAGTGTGTCATTAATTCCAGTGTTTTTGCCAGACCACTTCATGATTTTTTATTTTTAAGTTCTGTTTTCACCAGTGTTACAACATATGTTAGAAGCAGGGATCATAGAATTAGTACTTTGAAATTACATGATAAAGGTTTTTATTCCAGGCTATTTTTAGTACCAAAAGAGGAGTGTGTATGTGTGTGTGTGTGTGTGTGTGTGTGTGTGTGTGTGTGTGTGTGTGTGTGTGTGTGTGTGGAGACCTGTGTTAGAGCTGTCTTTTCTCAACCTTTATGTGGCAGTTCCAAAATCCAAGATGTTAACCCTACAGTAGTACTTACACTGCTTGCAGTCCATAGTGTTTTAGTAACAATGGATCTCAGAGAAGCTTATGATCACATTTCCAATGCTCACATTTTCAGGAAGTTTCTAAGGTTTGCTGTATCTGGATCACATTTTTAGTACATTCTGTTACCCTTTGGGCTCTACACTGCACCTCAAGTGTTCATAGGTTCATAGTTATATAACAGGCTAATGACCACCGGAGCCCTTATAAGCCTAGCCATGAATCCAACCCAGTTGTGTCCCTGTGTATCATGGGAGTTTGTTAGGAGGAGGTATGGTAATCGGGAAGTTCCTAGAGGTTGTGTGGGAGAGTATGTTAGTTTGGTCATTGCTGTCTGCCTCTGTCTATCAGAGACATGGGGACCAGACCCGGGGTGAAGTTCCGATTTCCCATCCATTTGTTAAGGTTATGATTAAATAGGGTTAAGGATGGACTCTGCTCCACATTGAGCATGGAGATCCTTGGGCCACATATCTGTCTCACCAACATGTTCTATTTATGTCATCAGCAAAATTTAAATCCTTAGATCTAGCGGTTCTGATATTCATAGTTTTGTAGATGTGCAAAAGGTCCATCAGAGCTGGATCTGAGGATGCCTTATAATGTCAGGCATCAGTTGCCTCTCAGTAACCTGTAGGAGACAAAGTATAGAAACAATGTGTTTTTTTATGCTGGATTCTGCTCGCAAGAAACCTTTGTGGGCATTCCAGTTGTTGCGTGTGTGTGGTCAGGTTCCATGTTTAAGGGGGCATTATCCTCAATTGTGGATCTGATAAGGGATGAATAAAGTGGCAATATGTTTTCCTTGGACTTGTAAGCTATGCTCTTACTTACAAGTTGTGTGACATAGAATGATTTTCTCACTACCTAGGCCACATGTTGGTCAAAGCCCAGATTACAGTCTACAGATGTTCCCAGATCCCTGACTACCGGTTTAACTCCTATGAGTGTCTTATTGATGGATTAATTAGCCTGTGTGGCATTTTTCCAGAAGGCACTATTATGCATTTTTTTGGCATTGAGGTTTAGTCTGTGACTTTGGCACCAGTCATTTGTTTGTGTTAGACTCTCTTGTAAGATGTTTGCGTCATGGGGGAATCTATAATAGATTCCAATTTTTTAGTCATCTGCAACTTGATCAGCCAAAGGCCATTGACATTAGCCTTTACCTTCAAGAAGTAAATGCTTAATAGGAGTGGTCTCAGCAAAGAGACCTAAGGTACCCCACTGGTGACCAGTCTCTTAGTGGGAGGTGGTATCATGAGTCCTGACTTCCTGGGTCCTGTCTGTGAGCTAGCTGACAATGTAGTGAGGTATGTAGGGGTTTATACCCAGTTTGATGAGTTTGTCAGCTATTCCTGAGTGAGGTATTGTATCAAACACCTCAGCCAGGTCCATTTAGGCAGTGTGCACCATTTTCCCCCTCATCCATTGCCTTGGTGACCTTTTCAAAGAAGTCGACCTGGTTAGTAGACATGAATTTCCCTTGACATATCCAAACTGGGTTTGGTCCAGTGTCTGAAGATTGCCTGTGTCTTTGTTGATCATTTCCATGACAATTTGTTCCATGGTTTTGCAATATTAGACTAGTCAGACTAATGGTCTGTAGTTTACAGGGTCTTTCCTTTTGAAGTGGGATAACCATTGCAGTCCTCCATTCTCATGGTACAAAGCCTGTTTTGAGTCTATGGCTAAAAGTGACTCAAGTGGTCCATGTTTCAAGCTATCTGGGAGGCATCCTGGGATATTGTTGGGACCCACTGAGGCTGTGTTTTTGGCCTTAGTGAGCACCACCAGGATCTGCTCTGTGTTAATAGTTGTGGTGGGTGTTATGTTAGTAGGTATTTCATGGGGGGAGGTGGGGGAGTGGGGGAATGGGGGGTAAAGTTTGAGCTGAATTTGTCAGCAAGCAAATTCATTATGTCAGTCTGCTCAGTGAAAGTGGCTCCATTGACCACCAGTTTTGTGTGCTGTCTTTGAGGTTTTGGACATATCTTGTAGAAGGTCATGTAGTTGTCTTTAGCCTGTGAGGCTATCCTGACCTTGTAACTGGCCTTATCAGACTTATTTTGTTCTCTTAGTTTTCTTTTTAGTTTAATTAGAGGGTTTCCTATCGTGTGTTCACAAAGTGTCTAGCCCCAGTGTTGGCTCACTGCAAGATTTCAGGGCATCCATGTTTTTTCTAGCTTGTTTCTGCAAAGTCTTCTTCCAGATTTTTAGAGTTCTTAAAAGGTGTCCAGCCTCCTGCCACACACACATAGGATTTCACTTGAACCTGCAAGAATCTGTTGTCTGGCAGATATACTATAGCAAAAGGTGGCCCCTCTGTTCCATAAGAAAAAAGTAGTAACTTACAAACAGATCTTTCTGAGTTTTGCTCAACAGCTTTAGCCTCCTGCAAGAGAATTTTTCAGGATTCTAGGCTTCATGATAACACTTTTCAGAGTACATGTGAGGAAAAATCCAATGGTACCTAAAAGTTTTGTGGACCCAGCACCTACATTCTTTGGACTTTCAAATTCCTGTGCTGGGGTTTATAAGGTGAGAAATGCAGGGTGTAGGGATCAAATATCTTTCAGTCCAGGTCTCCCTTTCTTTCTTACTCTCTATCTCTTCCAGTCCCAGTTCAATCTGCCAAGACAGACTCTTCAGATTAAGCTTGGGGTGCAGTTGCCATGAGAGTACAAGTGCAAGGCCTGTGGCACTCTTCAGAAGAAAATGCTAGCAGTGATTCATTCTTTGAAATCTCTGCATCATCTATGTGTTTCAGGACCTTTGCATGTGGTTACAGACAACACCACAGTGATGTGATGTCTCACAAACAAGGGGGTTCAAGGTCGTAACCTCTTCGCCGGTTGGCAACAATGGCTTGGGAGTTGGCTTTTCAGGCATCCTACATTCATTCAGAGCAAAACATTGTGGCAGACAGACTCAGCAGATCCTGGACAGACCCTCATGTGTGGAAGCTCAATGTAGGTGTGTTCAAAGCCTTGCTCCAGATGTGGGGACACCTCGAATAGATCTGTTTGCCTCATTACAACATTAACTAGAAAAATTATTTTTGAGAAGTCCTTGCAGCCAGGCCTGTAGAACAGGAGCTCTGTCATGCCCTTGGTCAGGAATGGTCCTGTATATTTTTCTACCCTTTCAGTGATTTTCATGGTACTTCTAAAGATTCAGACAGATTACCAAAAGTTATTGTGGTGACCCTTTTGGCTCAGGCAAAATCAGTTTTTTTTCTTATGGAATTGGCTAAGGGCAATTACCACAAGCTTCCATACAGACTGGATCTACTAACACAGCACAAGGAGAGTTTGATACACCCCAACATCAATCAACTACAAGTGACCATCTGGATTATTCAGTTTCAATACCTTTTAGGCACCTTTTTCGCAGGCATGTGAAGCATGTACTACTGGAGGCAAGAAAACCTGCTGATAGAAAGTGTTATGCTGGTAAATGGAACAGATTTTCTAGTTTGTGCCTTGCCATTCACAGAGGTCCTGAAAGGGAAGTAGCACCTCTGTTTTTCAAATATTTATGTGAGTGGCATAAAGATGGCTTGTTGCATGCTTCCATCAAGGTGCATCTTGTGGCAATCTCAGATTGTCTGCCTATGGATTCCCCCTTTTTCCTCTATGTCTGTGGTCAATTTCTGAAAGGAATGTAATACGAATCCTCGCTCACCAGCAAATTCCTTCTTCTTGGGATATCAATTTTGTTCTAGAAAAAACGACCTTAACTTTCTTTGAACTGGTCTTTCAGGCTGCCTTGCAATTCCTTACTGGAAAAATGTTTTATTTGTTGCTCTGACATCTGCAAGGCATGCATCTGAGTTGTACACTCTCATGGTGGGTGAACCCTATCTGGTTTTCTACACAGATAGGATTGCATTACACACTAATCCTTCCTTCATGCCTAAAGTTCTTTCTGAGTTTACCTTGGCTCAAGCCATCAATCTCCCAGTTTTCTTCAAAGAGATCAAAAAACATGGGAGAACAAATTCTACATACATTGTATGTGCACACGCTCATGTACTACCTTGAAAGAGCCAAGTTGTTTAGGTAGGCTAAACAGCTGATCTGAAGTAGTTAACTTCATTTGTCCATCAACCTGTGGGTATCGGATCCATATTGGATCCGAGCCGGTAACTTCAAACAGCTAAGATCCGAGCTCCAAGCTCTTCCCCCTTACCCATAATCCCCTGCTATCCCTTCCTGACCTCAGATCTTGTTTGCTGTGGTTCAGTCAGCAGCTCTGAACGAGTTCCAGGCGTGGGAGTAGATCATTTTTGTGAGAAAAATCCTTTTCTTTTTCTATTATAGCAGTAAAAAATTGTGTGTGTGTTGCTCCTTAGTTAGTTTCCAGTTGTTAACTGTTTTTGTAGTTAATTTTAGTTAAATTACCTTCCCCGTGTGTGTGTGAAGGTGTGTCTGTCTTTGGGCTTAGTGCCATTTTGTCCCTAGTCATGTCTGAGGCCCCTAAAACCTTCTTTTCTAAATGCACCGAGTGTGGCCATAAGCTGTCCCCAGCGGATGGCCACACTCAGTGTGTTATATGCCTTGGGGTTGACCACTTCTCCTCAGGCTGCACCATTTGTGCAGCCTTCAACCCCAGGGCTTTGAGGGACAGGAGGTCGAAGTTGATTCTGGTGGGACTGTTGCCCCCGGACTCGACTTTGTCCTCCTCTCCCTCCGTGGCACCTGCCGTGGCAGTGCCACCTTCCATCCCTGCTCCCCTGGCCAGGACTCACCCTCCCACCTCAGGCCTGGAGGAGAGGGAAGTTAGGAGGGAGAGGAGAAAAGAGAAGCACCACAAGCGGTGGGCCGAGTCTTCCTCCTCGGCCCCGCCGGCCAAGCAAGCAGCTTCTCCTAGGGCCTCCGGGCCTTCTCCTTCCCGGCTCCATTCACCCCACTTTTTCCCGGAGCCGGAGGAGGAGGAGACCCGGCCACCTTCGAGGTCATCGAGGCGGCACTCCCGGCCCACCTCAGTGGTCTCCTCTAGGTCAACCCGAAGCTTGTCTGATGCAGACATGGACCGGATGATGCGTAGGTTCCTCCAGGCCCAGCTGCAGATGGGAGTGCTGCTGCCTCCCCCCCCCCTCTGGGGGGGGAGCTCGACCCCCTTTTTCGCCCCGATTGCTCCTTCTCCAACCCACTTCCTGGGTTCAGAGCCATGGGAGCCGGGGGAGTGTCGGTACCAACTGCACCCTTGAGTTTGTCTGGTCCGTTTTCTGATCCGAGCTCTCGGAGCCGAGAGCTGAACTTCGGATCCGGAGGTGTCAGTGTGTCTTCGGCTCCATCTCGGTCGAAGCATACTGGCCCTTCGGACCTGATTGCTTCTTCACCGGCTCCGATCCACACATCGGATCCGAGGGGACTGCTCTCGATGTCGCGGAGATGGTATTGTCGAGGGATTCGAGGGCCCCAGGCTCCTGCTACAGTTACACCCTGCACTCCCTCTCAGACGGGTCTACCTTCCATCACCCGGCCCCAGGGACAGCCTGCGCCTACGTCCCAGATGGTTCCCTTGGAGGAACAGGATGTGGTTGGTGAGGCCTCTTCGGCCAGCCCCCCCCCCCCCGAGGAGGTTCCTCACAAACGTAAGTGCTTGAGGAGGCACTTGGACTCACCTGAGTCCTTGACAGAAGACACAGACTTAGAGGAAGGCGAAGGTTCCCCAAGGTCACCTCACCGAAGACGTCTCCTTCGGAGATATCATGTAAATGCTTCGAATTAGAGGGGGGTGGTCAGCCCAAAAACCTTCCTCTGATGAGTCTGTGTTTCTGGAGGCATTTGACGCAGGCCCATCTACCTCTTGGGTGTCCCCTCCCGCCGTTCCCTTGGTAGGCCTTATTACTACCAGGCCATGGAAGGAGCTGGACACTGTGGAGCCCATTCCAAAGAGACCAGATAAAATTCTCAGCCCCCCTTCTGATAGGACGTGTTGGAGCAAGGGTGCTCCTGTAGATGCCATGTTGGTGGCGGCCGCCACCAGAAAGGAACTAGCCCAGGAGAGTTCCTTGAACCATCCCTTTTGGTTCCTAGAGAAGGACCTCTGGAGAGCAGAGAAGCGGACTTCGATGGCAGACAACGTCTTCCCGTCTTTCTCGCTCTGGACCAGCGTGTCGCGTACAGTCTTGCCCAACAGCAAAGAACCGTCAAACGGGGCATTAGAGAAGGACGCCTTGAAGGGTTCCGCAAAATCGCAATGGCGGAGCCAAGCATGCCGTTGTAAGACAATGCACAGAGGCGGAGGGGGACTGAAGAATTTCGGGTCGAGAGAACCCTTTTCTGATCGGCCCGTGCAGCAACCCTGAAGGGTTACCCGACTGCTCCACTCTGGAGGCAGTCGGGGGGAGTTTCTCGAGGCACTTAGCAGTTTGGGAGTCCATTACAACAGATCGCTGGGTGCTTCGAATCATATCCAGAGGTTACAAGATCCCCTTTCTCAATCTCCCTCCCAAACCCCGGAGCCTCCCCGATGTTCCACCCAATCAGAGGGAGGCAGCAGCCGCAGAAATACTCCAGCTGCTAGAAAAAAAGAGCAATCCAGCACGTCCCCCCAGACCAATCCGGATCAGGCTTTTACTCCAGGTTCTTTTTGGTGCCAAAAAAGAAGGGGGACTTAAGACCAATCCTTGACCTGTCCTTTCTAAACCTGTCAGTGGCCAAAGAAAAGTTCCAGATGGTCACCATTCAATCCATTCTCCCACTCCTGTAGGAGAATGACTGGATGTGCTCTATAGAGCTCAAGGATGCGTACTACCACATTTTGATGGATAGGTGATCCAGAAGGTTTCTCCACTTCCGGCTAGAAGCCAGCCACTACCAGTTCAGGGTCCTTCCCTTTGGTCTCACCACAGCCCCAAGGGTGTTCACCAAAGTCTTGGCAGTTGTAGCGGCCCACCTGAGACTCCAGGGAATACAGGTCTTTCTGTACCTGGACGGCTGGCTCCTGACCGCTCCCAGCAGGCATCTACTGTGTTCAGCCAGAGATTACATCCTCCACTTGGCCTCCCGACTGGGAATCACAATCAATATTAAAAAATCTTCTCTTCAACCAACCCAGATCTTGGACTTCATTGGGGCCAGATTAAACACAAACCTTTTGCAAGTCTTCTTAACTCCAGACCGGCTTCGAACACTAAAGCTCCATGTGCTGGCCCTTCTACACTCCCCGGCTCCTCCAGCGGAATTGGTCCTGAGGGCTCTAGGTTCCATGGCGGCAACAATCAACCTGCTACCCTCAGCGCGCTTGAACATGAGGGTACTACAGTGGACCTTGCAGGTTCAATGGTCCATCCTGCAACATCCACTGAGTTCACCCATCCCCCGCAGCAGGGTTTGCAGGAAAGCCCTACTCTGGTGGCTCCAGTCCCCGGACCTCCAGAAAGGGCGCCCCTTCTCTATGTCCCCTCCTCTAACCACGGTGACCACGGATGCTTCTCGTCTCGGGTGGGGGGGCACTGTATGGGCAGAACCGTCCAAGGCACGTGGACCCATTCAGAGATCTTGTTGCATATCAATGTCCTAGAGATGGGAGTGGTGCTTTTGGCATTGCAAGCACTCCAAGCCCTTCTTCCCTTAGGGACAGTTGCAATTCAGACAGACAACATGTCAGTAGTCTGGTATATCAACAAGCAAGGGGGAACCAGATCCTACCCACTTTGTCGAGAGGCCATGAGAGTTTGGGAATGGGCGATCTCTACCAACCGCTTTCTCATAGCGACGCACATTCCTTGCCGGTCGAACATCTTGGCAGACAGGCTGAGTCGAACCATCCTTTCACCATACGAGTGGTCTCTGAACCCGAGAGTAGCAAAGCAAATCTTCCTCAAGTGGGGTCAACCTTGCTGCGATCTCTTCGCGTCTCCTTCAAACGCAAAGTGCAGCGACTATTTCACTCTAATTCCCCCACCGGGGGAATCCCCCAGAGATGCTCTGCTGCATGTTTGGCCATCCGTTCTACTTTATGCTTATCCACCTCTTCCCCTAATGCTAAAATTCTTGCAGAAAGCTCGTTGGTTGGGGAGCAGAGTAATCCTCATAGCCCCATTCTGGCCTTGTCAAGCGTGGTTCCCATGTCTATGGTCTCATCTAGTGAATCCCCCATGGATTCTAGATCCCACTCCGGATCTGATCTCTCACCCACTAGGACTACCAACCCCGAACCTGGACAACCTCAAGCTTACAGCTTGGTTGATCCAGTTCCAGTAATAGCTAGGACTCCCGGTATCTCGTCCTCTGTTAAGGCTATTCTAGTAGCCGCTCACAGTCCTTCTACGAGAAAGGTTTATAATAGCAAATGGAAACGCTTTTCAATTTGGGCGGAACACAGAAACTTAGACCCCTTTACAACTCCGTTACCAGCAGTGCTAGAATTTTTGTCAGTCTTATTCGACCAGGGTGCTAGCTTCTCTACGGTCAAAGTCCAGTTAGCCGCAATCTCCCACTATCATGTGGGAAGTGATCTCGGTCCCTTGGCCTCTTCCAAATTATGCAAGACCTTCCTAAAAGGCACTTTCCTCTTGAGGCCTCCTGTTAAAGATGCAGTTCCTCCATGGGATTTAACTCTTGTTCTCCAGTCTCTGACAGCTCCTCCCTTTGAATGTACAGCTTCGGTGGATCTAAAATACTTATCTTGGAAGACTGCTTTTCTTATTGCCATCACTTCGGCCAGAAGGGTTTCGGAGCTTCAAGCCCTTTGTGCCAGACCACCATACTTGGCTTTCCATAAAGATAGAGTTTCTCTCAGGACCAATCCCTCCTTTTTGCCCAAACTTGCTTTGGAGCCCAATATCAATCAATCTATTAATTTACCAGTATTCTTTCCAAATTATCAGAACAAGGGTGAATACAAGTTACATTCTCTGGACGTACACAGGCAATTGAGGTTCTCATTGCACAGGACCGCTGACCACAGGAAATCTGAGCAACTCTTTGTATCCTTTGCTAAACCCTCTTTGGGAAAACCAGTATCAAAAGTTACATTGTCCAGATGGATCTCCCAATGTATACTTCTTGCATGTAAGAGTTCTGGCCGACCTGAACCCAAAGGAGTCCACGCCCACTCTACTCGATCGATTTCTATCTCTGCTGCCTTTTGGTCCAGAGTGTCATTGGATGACATTTGTTCAGCAGCCACTTGGGCATCATCTCATACGTTCATTAACCATTACAAGTTGGATATAATTTCCAGAGGGAGAGCATCCTTCGGCTCTGCAGTGCTCCGGAATATCCTTCCATGAGGACTTCCCAAGGATTGGGTAGCTGGGGACTCTGTCCCACAGGTTGATGGACAAATGAAGTTAACTACTTCAGATAAAGAAGTTATGTACTCACCATAACGTTCCATCTGAGTAGGTAAACTTCATTTGTCAGCAACCGACCCCCCCCCTCCATCCCCCTAACCTATATTGCGTACTAAAAGGATTCCTTGCCCTTCGTTTCCAGATAACTCTAGGTTAGGATGTGCAGGTGATCCTTTGTGTTGTAATGTTCTGTGTTACTAAGCAAACTCGATCTGAGGTCAGGAAGGGATAGCAGGGGATTATGGGTAAGGGGAGGAGCCTGGACCTCGGATCTTAGCTGTTTGAAGCTGCCGGCTCGGATCCGATATGGATCCGATACCCACAGGTTGCTAACAAATGAAGTTTACCTGGTCAGATGGAACGTTATGGTGAGTACATAACTTCTTTTTTGTTTCCTATGCTGAGACTAAGAAAGGCCAGCCTGTGTCTAAAGAGACTTTATCTGGATTGTTCTCATTGTTTTTTGCTATTCCCACCATGGTACAACTATTCCAGGCAAAAGTTAATGCACATTCTACCAGGGCCGTGTCCTCTTCGATGGCATACTGGTAAAAGATAAACTTTAGAAGCTTCTAAAGGCAACAACTTGGTTCTCTGTTCATACCTTCACAAAACATTTCAGACTGGATTCCTTCTCTAGGTCCAGGACAGGGTTTGCTAGGACCATTCTCCAGGGGTCCTGGACTTTTATCCTTCCTCTTCCCTGGTAAGGTGGGCTTTGAGAATCTACCCATAAGTTACTACAGTACAGTGAGAGTGACGGATATACTACAGTTAAGTCCTACTTTCCCATAACAGTAGATATTTGAATTTCTTCACTGCTGCAGAAGCTGCACCCACCCACCATCCCCTTTGTAAATAGTTGGCGTGGGATAGAACATCCTTTGTTATGGTGGCTATTGTTGTTTGCATGATTTTTACAGTGATTATTGATTGTTAGTTGTTGGCTTAGGGTGAATCTTCTGTCCGTTCTTGGGGCAGTAAAATCATGAGGATTTACCTCATTCTGTTTGTTAATATACTACCCTCCAAAAAGGGTGCAGCCCATTGGCAGCCAGAGTGAGTGAGAGGAAGGGAAATTAGAGCTTTGTCAAGCTGTCTAGGTGCTGCATCCTTGTCAGGGCATGACCCATAGGCTAAGGAAGCAGTGAAGAAATTAAAACATCTACTGTTCTGGGTAAGTAGGACTTACACAACTGTATCTTACCGCTTCTGTAAAGCTGATTATACATACTGTGCAACATCATTCCATTCTAGAACACTTACCTGAGATTATCTAATAATGAAGTCTTTACCTTAAGTTCCAAAAAAAAAGGTACAGAGACCCAGCTGATACGTTGTAGAATACAATGGGGACCTATCACTTCATCAAAGCTTCAATTCGCCGAGTGTCTATTCGTCAAACTTAAAGCATCAAATACCATTTCAGTGAAAGATTGCATCATCAAAGTTTTTTCCTGGGGAAGGTAGTTAGTTGGCCGTTGTAACAAATATGCCCTCCTCCCCAGTGTAATGCGATCTTGGAGTTGGAATATATAATTGTGTGTGTGTGTGTGGGGGGGGGGGGTGAAGCCCCTCACCTTGATGAGTTTAAAATAATGTCATTTGTGTTAAAATCGCTGTGGTGGCCAAGTAGTTTTTTTTTCCCTGAGATATATTTCGATGATGTAATTCTTTGCTGAAATGGTATTCAATGCATTAAGTTCGACAAATAGGCGTTTGTCGAATTGGGGCTTTGAAGAAATTATATAGACCCGGCTATAACACCTCCGTGCACATTCAGTAACAAATTGATGGCAGTTTTAAAATGTTTACTAATTTATGTTTCACTTTGTAAACTTTAAGAATTCATTTCCACAACTGTTTAGTTCATATTACAAACTGCATAATAAAATTTAAAGACATATTTCTTTTTTTAATTACTCATTATTATGATGGCAGAACATTTGATCTGTTGTTGTGTTTTCCATCTGTTCCTCAACATATCGGTTCTGGGTCTGACCTCGGATCAGACTTCGGCCACTTCTAAGCTTTGGATCCGGTGCTCAGGCTCTCCTCCTTAAACCCCATATAAAGAGTGCACTAGCTCAAATCTCATTTGCCGTCATAATTGATGGATCTTTGGTGCTCAGGAAAGATTTTATAGGATAACTCTAAAAAATAAGTATTACTTCATTTGGAGTTGATTTTTCTTTTTGTGTCATATATCCGGGTCAATATTATAACATCGAAGTCTTAAAACTTCAAATGTTATAATATCGACCCCTATTCAGCGAACGCTTGAGGTAGCAAAGCTGCAGAACACCGAATATTTTCCTAGGGAAAGTATTCGGTGAGCTGTTTCTGCGGCTTCGCTATTTCCTCGACTGTGGTGCGAAAGTGACAGACCGGGTTAAGGTAAGTGTGCGAATGGACCGAGGTAAGGTGAGTGTGTGATAGTTAGGGACCTTAGGGATAGGGAATGGGTAAGGTGAGTGTGCAATAGTTAGGGACCTTAGGGTTAGGGAGCGGGTAAGATGAGTGTGCGTTAGTTAGGTACCTTAGTGTTAGGGAGTGGGTAAGGTGAGTGTGCGTTACTTAGGGACCTTAGGGTTAGGGAGCGTGTAAGGTGAGTGTGCGTCAGTTAGGGACCTTAGGGTTAGGGAGCGGGTAAGGTGAGTGTGCGTTACTTAGGGACCTTAGGGTTAGGGTTGGGTTAAGGTAAGTGGATAGCTAGTAGTGTATGTACGGTTTATTGTAGGATTCTATGAAGTGTGTATGTGTGGATTATGTATTTTGGTGTGCTTGTGTTGTGTGCGTGTATTCTCGGAACAGCAGATTTTTTGCCTTGGAAAAAATTCGCTGTTTTGAACGTTCAAGTATATCACATTTCAAGATTCCAAGATCGAACGTATGGTGCTCGATCTTTTGGAATTACGATAATGTGATATAGACCCCATATATCCTACCCTTCTACTAGCACTTTAGGCATATTATTCTTCCCTCTTTCACTTTTCTCCTTTTTTCTTGCCTCTCGCTCTTGGGCAGGGGACTCTACTATAAAATAAATAAAAGCAGATATCTTTTTAGTATAATTTACCATAGTTTAAAAAAGGGATATCTTTTGTCTGTGTTTTACTTTTTTTCTTTCTTTTTTTTTTCTTCTTTTAAAAAATGTATAGCTTACTTCTTATACATGATCCTGTACTCCCTGACAAGTACATTTACTGTTTAGGACCATCTCACCTGGACAACTGCTGCATTTATGAGGCTTTTGGTGAATGGGCCTTTAATGAAAGGTGAATTTTAAAATGGCTATTTCAGCCTTCAGTGGGAGACAAACCCCTTTCTGTATTGGGGAAGTCTGCTGCTTCTTCCTCTTTTACTTCTTCAGCCAAAAGGTGCCTGACAAGTCAAATAAAAAGAGAGAGATTCAGGCAAGGAAAAAGAAAAGTCTAAAACGTTTTAGAAAAGGTCTTTGGATCAGACACTACTGTTGGCTTCAGCACCTAAAATATCAAGACCTTCACATCCAATGCTCTTTTTGAATCCTTTAATCATAGGATCCCATATGTCTCCTGATTTCTCCCTGGATCCTATCTCTCCCAGGCTTTGAGCTCCAATTTTGCAGGACAGTCCACCCTCCTCTACTTCTTCTTTTAGGTCAGGTAGGTGTACTAGGAGCCTCACTTAAGCTGGATGGTGAGGAGATTTCTTGGGACTCAGATCCCACTGGGGGGCTTCTCGCTCTTGCCAGTGCCAAATCTGAAAGAACTATTACTTCCCCTCATTGTTTCATGGCTCCTTCATTGATCTGATCTCTTGGATGGTAGCCCTTGGATGCGACTCTTACACAATGTAGATCTGCATTGGAAGTAAGACTCCAACTCCAGTGAGTTTTCTGATGAAGTCATCTCTGACTCTGTTGGATCCATCAAAGTCTTAGAGGCAAACCACTAGCGTCAACTCTGGCAGAGTAGGATCGACCCCTAAGTTGGATCCATTCCTCTCTCTAGGAGCCTTGGCGCTTCATAGATCAGCTTCAGAATTAGCCTTGGATTCCAGCCGATTGACATTTAAGATTGAGAAACCTTTAGGAGTGTCATCTTTTACAGCAAGGCTCCTTGGATCTGTGTTGAACTTGGCATTCAAGGGTTTTTTGAGAGTGCTGTCTCAACCTAGAAACAAGACTGCCCCCTTGGAATCTAATCCAACCCTACTCTCTCCCATAGGATTTCCCAGGGTCTGAAGCCTGCTCTTCTTGTCCCATCAGTGCAGCCAGTTTCTGGAAGCCTTGAGTCAGTCCTCCTAAGAGAGACTATATCAGCTCCAGAGTCGTCTCCTGAACAACCTACAGAAGAGGTACACAGGAACCACAAGTGCAAAAGGTGGCAGTTGTATTCTCTTGAGGAATCCCCTACCACTGACACTGACATTGATGAAGGAGAAGATTCTCTCAGATCCCCCCTTGAGAATGTCTCATTTGGAGAGATACTTGAACTTCTCAGACAGAAAGTGGATTGGTCTTCCCAAGTACCCTCTCTAGAAGAATCAGTTTTCTTTCAGACTTTTGGTTCTGACCCATCTACTTTTAGAGTAGTCCCCCCAGCCAGTGAGATCATAGACTTTATCTCTTTACAAGTGTGGCAGGAACTGGACAGAGTGAAGCCTATTTCCAAGAAACCTGACAGATTCCTTGTTGCTCCCAAAGACCATCCTCACTAGGAACTTGCAGAAGAAAGTTCCTCTGTCCATCCACCAAACAGGGAATGGCATGCATTGGACAGATTTGGGAAACATGTTTGTGCCTCTTGTAATTTTTTGGTGAGAGCGCTTAATTATTTGGCATATGTTATGTGTTACCAGGATGTTTTGATGAAAGAAATCACCAGATCTTTCCCAGGGACCTTGTCTGTGGATCACAGAAAATCTGTTGATTCATAGTTGGCTACCATGCACTCTTTATCCAATGTCTCTGTGTGACTTATATCTAATGCCATAGAGGGTGCATCTAGAGCAAGTATTTCAGTAACAGGGCATGCCTGGACGTGGCTATTTGATTTTGCAGAACATTTCAAAACATCCTTCATCATGCCTAATATGAAGGATGCACCCTTTTTTGTCCCAAGGCTAAAGAGGCTATCTCAAGAAGTGAGAAAGATGATAAATTCCTATCTGCCATATGGATCAAATTGTCCACCCCTCAAAGGACCTTTTTCAGAAACCAGAAAGGAGGCAGGAGAATTTGGTTTTATAAATCTCAGGGGTTTACATCTGATACTTTTGAAGAAAGTGCCCCTTGAGGCAGAGATGGCCTGCAAAATCAAGGCTTTCAGAGGTACTTTCTCAGAGAAGCCTTTTAGTGCTCCTGATGTTGCACTACTGAGATATTTGGGGGGCTGCTTATCTGTGTACCACACAACCTGGACATCCATCACTCAGGACAAATGGGTGCCGAGGATTATTACCAGAGGCTATTTCCCTTCCTTCAATACCCTTCCTCCATCCCCAAAAGGAAATCCTGATATTCCACCCTCATGAAGAGAAGAACACATTTCAGAAATAAGGAAGTTTTTAAGCAATCAGATCATCCAAGAGGTCCCTCCAGACCAGAGAGAATCCAGAATTTTCTCAAGATTATTTTAGTGGCAAAAAAAAATGGGGACCTAAAACCAATTTTGGATGTTGAGCCACTTGAACAAGGTTATGAAGTAAACAAAATTCCAGCTGGTCACTGCTCAGTCCATTCTTCCCCTACAGAGGAAGAATGAATGAATGTGCTGGATAGAGCTTCAGAATGCGTATTACCACATAAAAATGGACAGATGCTCCAGGAAGTACCTCCTCTTCCAGCTGGGAACTAGTCATTCCTAATTCAGAGCTCTGTCCTTTGGTCTCTTGGCAGCCCCCCGGGTTTTTCCTAAATGCATGGCAGTAATTGCAGTTCATCTATGATTTCAGGGTTTTCGGGTATTCCCATATTTGGATGATTGGTTCATCACAGCCTGTACCCAGAATCTTCTCATTCAAGTCAGAGACTTCTTGTTCCACTGTGTACAGATCTGGTTACTACAGTGAATCTAATAAAATCCAAGCCACAGTCAGTTCAAGTCACTAGAGTTTAGTGGAGCACTCCTGGACACAAAACTTGAGATAGCAATGCTTCCACAGGTAAGAGTTACATCACTTCACCAACAAACCCAGGACATTTTATCCCACCAGAAGCCATCAGCAGAACTAATTTTTCACCTTCTGGGTTCCATGACAGGCTCTATTACACTACTTTTCCTAGCCAGATTCTAAATGTGGGTACTTCAGTTAATTCTGGAGGTTCAGTAGTCATTCAGGAAACAATCCATGTCTTTTCAGTTGTCATTAATGAACATTTGCAGAGCAGACATACATGGAATCACCACATGTTCTACAAGAATGTCCCTTCACTCTTCTTCCCCACAAGCCACAGTAACCATGTATTATTCCCAACTGGGGTGGGGGAGGCACTGTCTGGGAAAGATAGTCCATGGTACATGGCCCCAAACAGAGACCAGTCTACATATTAGTGTATTGGAGATGAGAACAGTTTTCCTAGCATTGCAGGCTTTTCAGAACTCTCTCCCCTTGAGTATGATTTCTGTCCAAACAGGAAGACAACATGGTAGTTTTTTGGTACATCAACAAACAGGGAGGAACCAGATCTTATCCGCTGTGCTGAGAAGCCATGGGAGTGTAGCAATGGGCAATATCTTCTCACCACTTTCTAATAGCAGAGCACATCCCAAGGAAATCTAGTATTCTTGCAGACAGGTTAAACAGGTGTATTCTACTCCCTCACAAGTGGTTGCCTCAATCCATTAGTAACAGAGCAGATTTTCAGCCATTGGGGCCGACCTTGCTGCAATCTCTTCACCACTTTCCACAACATCAAATGCAGCAAGTTCTTAATCTAATTCCCTGAGAGGGAAGTCAGCCAGAGATGGTCTAATGCACACTTGACCCTCCAGACTCTTTTACACCTTTCCCCCATGCCCCTGATTCCAAAGTTTCTACATAAAGCATTTGTGATGAAAGTCACAGTCATCCTCTCTCATAGCACCTTATTGGCCTCAACAAATATGGTTTCTTCACTTCTGGTCTCATCTAGTCCACCCTCCCCAAATGCTGGGCTCAGATTCAGATCTTCGTTCTCATCTGCTGGGGTCACCTCTCCTGAAAATCCAGTCCCTCAAACCGACCGCATGGTTTCTCCAGTTATAATGATGATTTAACAGTCCAGGTTTTCATCTCAAGTTGTCCACATATTGTACTCTTCTCAAAAAAAAAAACTGTACTAGGAAAATTTACAAAAGCAAATGGATAAGATTTTCTATTTTGGTGGTTGAAAATAATATTTACCCCTTCTTGGCTCCTCTCCCAGCAATTTTGGACTTTTGTTTCACTGTGGAGCCAACTACTCCACCATCAAAATATAGTAAGCTGCAGTACCCTCTTTCCATGTGTGTGTGAAAATCACATGCCCATAGCATTTCTTAGATTATCCAAGGCTTTCCTTTCTAGGAACTTTCTTATACACCCACCACTTACAGACTGAGTTGTACCCTGGGACATTACTATTTTACTGCAAGCTTTAACCAGTCCCACATTTGAATCTGCCGCTAGGGTTGACGTAAAGTTTTTGTCATGGAAGACCTTATTTCTGGCTGCTATCACTTCTTCCAGGAGAATTTCTAAGCTGCATGTCTTGTCCTCAAATCCTTCTTACCTAATATTTCACAAAGACAGAGTGTACCTGGAAACCAACCTCTCTTTTCTCCCTAAGGTAGGTTCTGAATCATCTTTTAAAAAATATTCCAGTGTTCTTTTCAAATTTTTCAAACAAGGGTGAATATATATTACATTTGCAAGATGTTTACTATCAGTTACATTTTTGCTTACATTGGACAAAACTTTTCGGAAAATCTGACTAATTAGTTTCTTCTGCTAAATTTGGGAAAGGAGTATCCAAAGTCACCTCTCATGCTGGTTGTCTCAGTGCACATCTTATGTCTATGTCACTTCCTTCAATTACAAAAGTTCATTCCACTAGGTCTGTGGCTTCGTCTACAACCTTCTTTTCAAGAGTATCAATTGACAACATTTGTGCTGCAGCTACCTGGTCTAAGTTCATACTTTCATCTTGCACTACAAATTGGATATGCAATCCAGGTGGTATAGACACTTTTGATTTACCTGTACTTTTATTTTATTTATTTTTATTTTTATTTTACATTTGTTGACCGGGCTAGTCTAGCTGGAGTAATATCCATTTTCAGTAGAGGCCCGGGGAGAAAAGCTCCACACAAATACATGTCCTTACATAAGACCACCCAAGTAATAAAGTAGGTGATGAATCTGTCCCATACATTGAGGAATGGACAGAAAAGGCAACATCAGATACGAAAATTATGTACTCACCACAATGGTAGATCTGTGTTGTCTGTTTCTGTCCTTCATCAACTACCCACTCACCATCTCCCTCCCTATATTTGTATAGCTTCTCATGATGTCATACTGGGATAACTCTACTGACCTAGCCATGGTTCCTGGAGGCTCTCTCTCTCTGTCTACAGGCTGGCAGTGTATAAGTCAGATAGTTTTTTGGTTTTTATCGCCTTTGTTTTCCTAAAATTCTATTTTTGTCAGGCAAACTCAATCTGAGGTAGCCTGCTCTTTACACAAGGATTTATGGGTAAGGTGAAAAGCCTAAGCACCAGATCCAAAGCTTAAAATTGGCTGAAGTCAGATCCAAAACCCTTACATTGAGGAAGGACAGAAACAGACAACACAGATGATCTATACAATACCACACTCAGGCATAGTTGACAAACTCATCGACTGGGCATAAATCCCTACATAACCTGCTGGATTGCCAGATGGCTCACAGACAGGACCCAGGAAATCAGGATTGGTGATACCACCTCCACTAAGAGACAGGTCACCAGCAGGGTACCTCAAGGCATTGTGCTGGGACCATTTCTGGTTGGCATTTACTTCTCAGAAGTAAAGGCTAATGTTAAGGGCCTTTGGCTGACTTAAGTTCACAGATGACTGCAAACTGGGAGCTATCAAAGATTTCCACCCCCTATGATGCAAACATCTTACAAAAGGGTCTAGCACAAACAAATGACTAGTGCCAAAGCCACCGACAAATTCAATACGAAGAAATGCATTATAGTGCCTTTTGGGAAAACTGCACATAGGCTAATTACTCCATCGATAAAACACCCCAAAGAGTTAACACAGTAGTCAGGGTTCTGCGAACATATGTAGACAGTAATCTGGCCCTTGACCAACATGTGGCAATAGTAATGAGAAAATTCATTCTGTGTCGCCCAACTTATAAGTAAGGATGTGGCATCCAGGTCCAAGGTAATCCTATTGCACTTTATTCAGCCCTTATCAGATACATCATCAATTATAATGCCCCCTTCTGCATGTACCTAACCAGACAAATGCAACAGTTGGAACACCCACAAAGGTTCCTTACCAGGAGAATCCAGGGTATAAACACATTGTCCTATATGTATTGCCCTGTAGCTCTCTTTCTGTACTTGGTATCCTACAGGTTACTAAGAGACAATCTATGTCTGGCATACAAGGCATCCTTGGATTCAGTTCTAATGGACCCTTTGCACATTCATAAAATGAGCAATATCAGAACCACATGTTGGTGAGACAGACATGCATCTCAGAGGATCCCTATGCCATGGAACAGGCTCCCCAGCCATGTGAAGCAGAATCCATCCCTAACCCAATTTAAGCTTAACCTTGACTAATGAATTAGAAATTGAAGATTCACCCTGGGTTTGGCCCACGTCTGTGATAGACAGAGGTAGACAGTAGCTATGTTCAAACTAACATACCCCCTTCCCCACACACATAACCCTTAACTTCCTAATATAGCTGTGCCTTAAAAATTCCCATGATACATAGGGACATGATTGGGTTGGGTTGTGCAGCTAGGCTTAATTAATCCCTGGTGGTCAGTAACCTAGTATATACCTGTGAACCTGTGTAAGAAAATATCATCAGTTATTTTATTTCTTTTGTTCCAAACTAATAGAGCCAAAAAGTCTCAAAGGTAACCTTGTCCACATGGCTGTCAGACTGCATTGTATTTTGCAAGGGAAAGTACAGTAAGGATTTAACAAACAAAAATTAAGCACATTTTACTAGAGCTGTGACTATTTTGTTGATTTTTTTTTTCCAAAATTCATCCATTAGCAATATCTCTGCAGCTATGGCATGAGTTTCACTGTATATGTTTGCAAGATAATATAAACAGTATATGATCTCATGGCCTAGGTCTACATTTGCGGCTACAATACTTTGTGGCACTCTGTCTTAATGCCAAAAAGGAGGTAGATATGGGTTCCCTGTTTTGAAGATGAAGCAGATGGACTAGATCATGTAAGGAACTAAAGTTAAGTACATAACATTATGTTAAATTTTTCATACCTGTCTACCCTTGCCTTGCCTTTTCCAGTCTCATCTGTTTTTGTAAAGAGATTTGGGGAATGGACCTCAAGCCATCATTTAGTTGATGAAACCTATTTGTTCTTAAGGCAAACTCGATCTGCAGAGAAGGGGAGGTTAGGTGCATTATGGGAATTAGAGAAGAGCTTTATAGCCTGGGAGAGCCTTCTAAGTACCAAGCAATTGCTTCCTCTGGCTGACCACTGACCAGTCTTGAATATTAAGTGGGCAAATGTGGATCTTGAAGATCTAAAAATTATTCTAAGTATAGAACTTTCATTTCCTGTAGTTAACATACTCCTAACTTTCACAAAAATCAATGCTGTTTAATCAATGTCCATAGTTAAAGAAGAAAATCATCATTATACTATGTTTAAAAGACAATAGAGAAAGTAAACCGTAGAATTTTAAGGTTAACTGACATGGAATGCATTGTGGAAAGGAGTATAGCACAAAACTAAAAAACTACAATTTTAAATTATTTTCATTACTGCTTAACCATTTTCAGTAATTTGCTTTATATTATTATGATTTGCTATGCTGATGACATACAGATGTGAAGTTGTTCTATCTCGCCTTCATTCTCACTGATGGATCGGCTCCGACTCGGCCAAATGCAAAAGCTCGAGGTATTCACCCAGCTCGTGGCCTACTCCCTATCCCATGATGCACTGGTGCTTCCCTCAGATCTCGTTTGCTGCTGCAACAGATCGGGAATTCTTCGACCTCTCTGGCCAGTATAAGTTTGATATTTGATAAAAATTGATAGGTTACCTTAGTAGTTAGTTTCTAGTAGTTTAGCTTAGTAGTTAGATAGTTTTTCTTCCTTCAATAACTTAGCTTTAAATACTTAGTGTGTGTGTTTTTTGCTAATTATTAGTGGCCGTTTTTTTCTACAACTTGTTTAAGTTAGAGGGTTGTTTAAATAGTGAATTCTCCCTACCCTAGAGTGTGTTCAGCTTAAGCCCAGGTTTTTAGGGCAGTAGTTAGTTGTTTATACTGTGTGTGTTGTTGTTATAATATTGTAGTAGTTAGAGCCCTGTGTTTTTTATTAGGGTTATCTTTGATATATATATATATATATATATATATATATATATATATATATATATATATATATATATATATATATATTACTGTGTGTTACCTTTATAGTTAGGCATATAGTGTGTTCTTGCCTTTAACAGTTGCAGTTAGTATTTAATAGTTTCTGCCATGTCTTTGCTTAACAGTTGCAGTTAGTATTTGATAGTTTCTAACATGTCTCAGCCAAAGAAAGCTAAATCTGGATTCAAAAAGTGTCCTAAATGTGGATAAAAAATGTCTATAACAGATGGTGACATAGAGTGTGTTAATTGTTTAGGTGAGGTCCACCTACAGGAGAATTGTGCCATCTGTCACTCCTTTAGTTCTCCTGTTCTCATTGTTTAGGTGAGGTCCACCTACAGGAGAATTGTGCCATCTGTCACTCCTTTAGTTCTCCTGTTCTTCACGAATGTAGGAG
Organism: Protopterus annectens; assembly: GCF_019279795.1. Taxonomy (NCBI): domain Eukaryota; kingdom Metazoa; phylum Chordata; order Ceratodontiformes; family Protopteridae; genus Protopterus; species Protopterus annectens. The sequence continues at coordinate 1,393,848,902 of NC_056733.1, read as the reverse complement.
CAAACTAATAGCTAGGGGATTATTAAAGTCCTCTTTCCAGGAATCTTTAGATAAGGACAAACCGGACAAGCCCTTGAAATCCTCCAAGACTTTGTCTTCCAAATCATCTTCTGGGTCGGAGCCGAAAAAGGGTTCATCAACCTCAAAACCGAGTCAGACTGACACCTCTGCTCCATTGCCTTCGGAACCGGAGGTGGTGGTTGTTCATAGGAGCCGGTCCCCGATATTGGAGCCAGTATCTCCTACTTTAAAATCTCCAATCCTGCAATCAGTGGCTTTTTTTATAACCTCTTCTCAGTCCTCAAGACTATCTGATAAGGATGTGGATCTGGTGGTGCAGAGGCTTCTGCAGACACTGGCAGTAGCCAAAATTTTGTCGAGGCTGACACCTGGGACTTCAGAACCGACTAGGACCCAGCCCATGTTTACTGTTCCTCCTCTGATTCGAGCCGAGGTTTCAGAGCTGGAGTGTTCAGAGCTGATGATTATGGAACCATCGGAGCCGGCACCCCTCCCGGGCCTGTCAATTCCAGCTACTGTGACTTCTTCGGTGCCGACCTTAGAGTCTAGGAGCCGACACTCGCTGGTTGGGTCCAGACAGGATATTTGTACCGATCTTTCACTTCTGACTTTGCCTCTTGGGGGCTCGGCTCAGGTGAGTTCAGCACCTACCGCAGGCGTGGAGCCCACTGCTTCGGAGCAGCGGAAACTGTCCGTTTCCGCGGATCCAGAGGTCTCTTCGGATCAGAGCCGGGGGGGGGGGCTTTGATGCCATGAGGAAAGCGTTGTCCCCTCGGGCATTCACATCAGCGGTAGCAGCAACCTCCTCCACTAAAATGTCTGTGTCTGCCTCTGCTTCACTGATCCCTCAAAAGCGTAGAGACCCAGAGCCTCAGGTCGCCCCAATGGGTGAGCCCTGTTCTTCCTGGACCTCCCCAGAAGCTCCTACTGAGGAGGTTCCCACGAAAAGGCTTTGCAAGAGGAAGCATCTAGACTCCCCACAGGAATCCATCACATCGGATACTGACTTAGATGAGTCAGAAGGGTCCCCACAGTCTCCCTCTGAAGATATATCTTTTAGTGATATCTTGGAAATACTGAAACAGAGGGGTGGCTGGAAGCCCTTAAATCCTACTGATAATGAGACAGTACTCCTGAAGGCTTTTGGGTCTCAGCCCTCCACCTCTTGGGTGACTCCGCCTTTTGATGAACTGATAGATCTTTTTTCTCGAAAGGTGTGGGAGTTTCCAGATACCATGGAATTGGTGCCCCGGAGGCCTAACAAATTCATAATGTCAACCCATGACAAGAACTTCCTTACCAAAGGAGTGCTCGTTGATGGTATGGTGGTGGCAGCAGCCACCAAGAAGGAGTTTTCAGAGACCTCTACATCTGTTCATCCTCCTAATATGGATTCTAGGATCATGGACAGATACAGAAAGCGCGTTTAGTTCAGCGGCCTTTGCTCTTCGATCCCTGAACTATCTTAACATTTTACTAGACTGCACAGAGATATCCTTAAAGAGTTGGGAGATACTCTTCAGGGTGCTGTAGCTGTGGGGGTCTCAGATAAGGTAACCTCCCAGCTTGCTACCCTAATTTCCCTTATAAACTCCTCCATGTGTCTGATTTTTATGCAGTTGATGGAACGAGCAGAGCAGCAGGTTCAGGAATTCCTCTTAGGAGACACTCCTGGATGCATTTATGTTCCTTTACAGAGCCCTATAAGTCATCCTTTGTTAATATCCCCTTTGATGGTTCATTCCTCTTTGGATCAAAAGTGAAGGAAATGCTTACAAGTTGTGAGCAAGATGGAAAGACTCAGTCTGCTTTAGGAGTCTGTTTTTCCACCCCTACTAGACCTTACCCCAAAGGTTGGAAAAGTGGGAAAATGTGGTTCTGTAAATCCCAAGGAGCTTTCTTTGACACACGTGATGAAACCCCCTCTAGAGGCAGAAGAGGGGGTAATAATAGAAGACGTCGTCCACATGACAGAAGGGGCCCACAGAATCCAGGCGACATAGATCAGTTCTTTGGAAAGCCCTATCAGCGCTCCTGAAAGGAGGCCCGTCTTTCCACCTCTGGAGGCAGTTGAGGGACACTTATCTTTGTACCCAGATACCCGGATAAAAATAACAAAAGACTGTTGGGTACAAAGCATCATATCCAGAGGATATTCAATTCTCTTTGCCACTCCTCCACCCCTTGTGAAAAAAATCCCGGATGTTCCACCTGGTCACAGGGAACAAGCAACCATAGAAATTGCAAGGTTGCAGTCATCCAATCAGTCCTAGCAGACCAGAGGGGGTCCGGAACTTGCTCAAGGTTCTTTTTAGTTCCAAAGAAAATGGGGGACTGGAGACCCCTCTTGGATCTCAGCAGATTGAACAAATCTGTCAAAAAAACAAAGTTCCGGATGGTCATGCTACAGTCTATACTTCCCTTTCTAGGGAAAGACAGTTGGATGTGCTCAATAGATCTTCAGGATGAGTACTACCACATAAAAATGGCCAGACCATACAGGGATCATCTGCGCTTTCGGCTGGAAGCTAGTCATTGTCAGTTTCGAGTTCTGCCCTTTGGTTTCACTACAGCCCCCAGAGTGTTCACCAAATGCACGACAGTAGTCCGGCTCACCTGAGGCACTTAGGATTCCAGGTGTTTCCATATCTAGATGACTGGCTCCTCACCGCCACCACCGAGCATCAACTCATACAAGCAAGGGATATAACCTTAAGTCTTTGCAGTCAATTGGGCATTACCATAAACTCAGAAAAATTTGCCTTATCACCATCCAAACATATTGTTTTTACAGGAGCAGTTCTCAACACTGTCTCTGATCATAAAACTTCCAAAAGAAAGAGTTTGGGCCCTTCAACAACAAGTACTGAACTTCATCTCAAAGCAAAAAGCACCGGCTTCAACAGTGCTCAAAATATTAGGGACAATGGTGGCAGCAATCATTGCCATTCCTTTCGGGCGAATGCATATGCGTGTACTGCAATGGCTCCTCTTCACACAATGGTCCTTTCAAGAACTTCCAATGTCATACCCAATTATAATAACTAATGCATGCAAGAAGGATCTTCACTAGTGGCCGACTTCTCCTCAAGTAACACTAGGACGCCCCTTTATTCTACCCACTCCTATTGCCACTGTGACCACGGACGCCTCCCTGATAGGGTGGGGGGGCATTTTCAGAGCAGGACAGCCCAAGGCACATGGGAGAAACACGAGGCTCATCTGCATATCAATGTCCTAGAGATGAGAGCAGTACTTCTAGCATTGCAGTCCTTTCAACACTTTCTTCCTCTAGGGACTATTACAATTCAGACAGGCAACATGTTGGTGGTCTGGTACATAAACAAACAAGGAGGAACCAGATCTTACCCCCTATGTCGAGAGGCCCTGAGAGTATGGTAGTGGGCAATATCCATCCAGCGCTTTCTGATATCAACGCATATCCCGGGGAGATCCAATGCGAAAGCGGACAAATTGAGCAGAGCAATTTTATTGCCTCACGAGTATTCCCTGAAACAAGAAGTAACGGAAGGGATATTCCGCAGATGGAGCCAGCCTTGCTGTGACCTCTTTGCAACTCCCACCAACACCAAATGCAGCAACTACTTTGCCCTAATCCCCACTCCGGGGGATATCCCAAGGGATGCACTCAATGCACAACTGGCCCCCAGGTCTCCTTTATGCTTTTCCCCCATTTCCCCTGATACCCAAATTTTTTGCAGAAAGCCAAGACTCTGGGAAGGACCATTATTCTAATAGCCCCTTATTGGCCTAGTCAGATTTGGTTCCCCTTCCCGCAGCCTCATCTACTGGAAGAACCTTGGATCCTGGACCCAGTTCCAGATATTCTGATTCATTCATCAGGGGCTCTTCATCCTCCACTTCATACCCTCAGATTGACAGCTTGACTGCACCAATTCCAAGAATAGCCAGGTTCCAGAATCTTTCACCTGCAGCTCTGAACATCCTAACATCTTCTCATAAATCATCTACTAGGAAGTTATACCTTAGTAAATGGAGAATATTTTCCATATGGGCATCCCAAAACAATGTTGACCCGTATTTGGCTTTAATTGCTTCCATTCTAGAGTTTCTGACCAAGCTTTTCAATGAAGGGGCAGCTGCAGCAACCATTAGAGTTCAATTGGCAGCAATTTCTAATTTTCATAATGGCGATCAAGGGGCTCCAATCATGTCCTATAGACTGTCTAAAGCCTTTCTTATAGGTACTATCCATTTGAGACTACCTATTAGATCCCCAGCTGCACCATGGAACCTAAATTTTGTTCTTTCTCGAATCATTTTACCCCCCTTTGAACCAGCCTCATCTTGCGACCTGAAATACTTATCATGGAAGACCATTTTCCTAGTAGCTATTACTTCTGCTCAAAGGATTTCAGAATTACATGCATTGTCCATTAAATCCCCATACTTGATTTTTCACAATGACAGAGTATCGCTGAGGACAAATCCGTCATTTTTACCTAAGGTTTGATGTTAAGTTGTCAATCTCGCCTTCATTCTTGCTGAATGGGTTCAGAGCCGATCCTCGGCTCCGACTCGGCCTATACCAAAGCTCGAGAGCTATTTACCGGCTCGAGGCCCTCCCTATATCCCACAATGCTAGGCGTCCAATACCCAGATCTCGTTTGCCGCTTCAGCTGCGAGGTTGCGTTTTTACCGGCTCCAGGTTGTATAAAACTTTTTTACTAAGTTTATTTATATATAAATAGCTAATTTCTTGTTAGATATTTTTCTTTTAGTGTCCCCTTTCTGATCCCTTGAGAAATCCCATTTAGAAACTCTCTTTGCTAGTAGTTTTCAGAGTCCCCCCTCCCCCACCCTTTAGGGTAGAGTTAGTTTTTTCTTATATATATTTATATTTCTACTAGTCTTGTTAACTGTATTTTTTATAGCAGTATTATTACTTTTATTACTACTATATTATTGTAGTGTTAGTTCTAGTGCATGTGTGTGTGTTAGGCACTAGTTACTTATTTCCTTGGTACCCTGTTATAGTGTCATTATGTCTAAGGATACTAAGGTCTCAGGTTTCAAGAAGTGTGACTCTTGCTGTCAGAAGATGTCTCTGACAGACGGTCACACTTCTTGTGTGTATTGTTTTGGCCCCCTACATCTGCAGGACTCTTGTTCGGTGTGTCATGCCTTCAGTCCGAGAGTCCTGCAGGAGCATAGGAACAAACTTATTTTGAGGGGCTTGCTTAAGCCTGAAGGGTCCCTGACTCAGCCTTTGTTGGGTAAACCCTCCAAGCACGCCAAACCGTCAACTCCCTGTTCGGAGCTGTCGCCAAGCAGAGCTACTGCCTCCTCGTCGGTTCTGGCTGGAACCGACACTTTGAGATCTCAGTCGGCTCCTGTTGTAGTGTCGGAGCCTTCTCTGAGCCAAAAACGCTCGAGATCTCCCTCTTTGGAGTCTGTTCGTTTGGCTCCGAGATCTCCGTTATTACAGTCGGAGCGGAGCCATAGGTCACATTCCTCTCGGTCTTCCAGGCTTTCTGATCACGACATCAAGAGGGTGGTCAGTAGACTCCTAAAGTCGCAGGCACTTGCCCAAATGTTGTCTAGCCCTTCTCAACAGACTGCGGCTATCCCTGCATCTTCAACAATTCCTCCTCCGACTATTCCATTATGTTCGGAGCCGGAGCTCGTTGGGGCTCGAATCGTCGGTACGTCGGAGCCGATACCACACATTTCGGCTCCGATCTCTTCATTGGTTCTGTCCATGGAGGGATCCGGGCACCGAGACTCCCTCGTCGGCTCCGAGGGGGTGAGTGGCATTGGACCTTTGTCCGACCCAGTTCTCCCTCTCGGTGCCTCGGCGCAGGTTAGCTCGGCCCCGACATCGGCCTCGGAGCCGTCACTCTCGGTGCCAGGAGGGGTTCTCATCTCTTCGGAGCGGGGACCTTCCTCTCTGCCCGATAGGGGAGCCTTCAAGGTCATGAGGAGCATACTGACTCCTGGGTCGGACCCACGATCGGCTCCTTCGGCTCCTCCCCCCATGGTGCCTACGTCGGTCTCTGTTCACCCTCCGGACCCCAAGCGTGGAGAACAGATGCTCCAGGTAGCCCCATTGGGTGTGTCTTCCTCTTCCGAGGCCCCCCTGATCATTCAGAGGAGCCCCCTCGGAAGAGAAAATGTAAGAGGAAACATGTTGACTCCCCTGAGTCAGTCACCTTAGACACCGATTTGGAGGATTCGGAAGGGTCCCCAAGGTCCCCCTTTGAGGATGTCTCCTTTTCAGACATCCTTGAGATCCTTAGGCAGAAGGGGGACTGGACTGCCCTTAACCCCTCCGAGGACGAGTCAGTGTACCTGGACGCGTTTGGTTCTTGCCCCTCCACCTCCTGGGTGTCTCCGCCTTTTGACCCACTCATGGAAGTGGTGGCTCGGAAGGCTTGGACGGCCCCGGACACAGTGGAACCAACTCCCCGTAGGCCCACAAAGTTTATTACAGCCCCGTCCGACAAACAGTTTCTTACGAAGGGTGTCCCTGTTGATGCCATGGTGGTTGCAGCAGCCACTAAGAAGGAGTTGGCTGATCCTTCTGTCCCTGTCCATCCACCTTTTGGGATCCATCTGTTGCGGGTTCTCAGGAAAAGATTAACTCCCAGCTGGCAATCCTTAACTCCATTGTTAACTCCTCCATGCGGCTCATTTCTTATGCAGCCGATGGGGCGAGTAGGGCCGCAGGCACAGGTGCAGCCTTGAGACGACATGCCTGGATGCAGTTGTGCAACTTTGCTGACCCCTTTAAGGTGTCCTTCACCAACACCCCCTTCGATGGTTTGGCTTTGTTCGGACCACAGGTGAAGGATACACTTAGCAGGTGCGAGCAGGAAGGCAAGACTCTCTCTGCCGTGGGAGTCCGTTTTTCTACTCCATCTAGACCATACCCAAAAGGTCAGAAGGGTGGAAAAATGTGGTTTTGCAAACCCCAGGGAGTCATGCCTGAAGCACGTGGCGAGTTTCCCTCCAGAGGCAGAGGAGGGAACAATAATAGATGCCGCCCGAGGGGCAGAGGGGGTCCGCAGAATCAGGGTAGCAGGGGAATCTTTCTCTGACAAACCCTTCCAGCACCCCTGAGGGGCTGCCCGACTGTCCACCTTCGAAGGCAATCGGGGGAAGGTTGTCACTGTACCCAGAAGCCTGGCAACTCCTCACACAAGACAAATGGGTACAGTCTATCATATCCGAGGGTTACAAAATTCCCTTCGTCCACACCCCTGTACAAAGAAACAGATCCCTTCCAGATGTCCCACCCACGCTAAGGGATCAAGCAGTACTAGAAATTTCAAAACTGCTAAAAAAGAGGGCCATCCAGCCAGTCCCAGCAGACCAGCAAGGATCCGGAATTTACTCCAAGTTCTTTTTGGTACTGAAAAAGAAAGGGGACTGGAGACCCATTCTGGATCTCAGCAGACTGAACAAGTCTATCCAAAGAACAAAGTTCCGGATGGTCACCCTTCAGTCCATTCTACCCTTTTTGGGTCAGGACAATTGGATGTGCTCTATAGACCTTCAGGATGCGTACTACCATATCAAAATGAACAGGCGCTCCAAAAGGTTTCTCCACTTCCGGCTGGCAGCCAGTCACTATCAATTCAGAGCCCTGCCCTTTGGTCTCACCACAGCCCCCAGGGTGTTCACCAAATGCATGGCAGTGGCTACGGCTCACCTGAGATGACGGGGATTCCAGGTGTTTCCATATCTCGACGACTGGCTCCTTACTGCTTCCACCAGGCATCAACTTCTGTGAGCCAGGGACTATACCATTCAGACTTGCTCCGAGCTAGGTATATCAATAAATTTCGAAAAGTCTGCATTGTCGCCTTGTCAATCTATAACATTTATAGGCGCAGAAATAAATACAAAAGATCTGTCTGCAAAACTTCCTCCAGACAGAGTATCAGACATTTGCCGACATGTGCAAGTACTACTAAAGTGCAAGACGATTCAGGCCAGATTTGTACTAAAAACATTAAGTCTTATGTCGGCAGAGATCATTCTAGTCCCCCTGGCTCATTTCCACATGCGGATCCTTCAGTGGATGCTTTTTACCCAATGGTCCTTTCAACAGCTCCCAATGTCCCACAGAATAATGATCACTCAAACATGCAAAGACCACCTGGCTTGGTGGATGGTCTCCCCTACAGTTCTCCAGGGCAGACCGTTTGTTCTTCCTTCTCCTGTTGCCACGGTGACCACGGATGCCTCCCTGATCGGGTGGGGGGGCATTTTAGGGCAGAACTGTCCAGGGCACTTGGCAATCCGTAGAATACCACCTGCATATAAACGTCTTAGAGATGAGAGTGGTACTTTTAGCGTTGCAAGCTCTTCAGGACTCTCTACCTATCGGGACTATTGCAATTCAAACAGACAATATGTCTGTAGTGTGGTACATCAACAAGCAGGGCAGAACCAGATCCTACCCCTTATGTCGAGAAGCACTCAGACTCTGGCAGTGGGCGATCTCTTCCCAACGGTATCTGATAGCAACACACATCCCCGGGAAGTCCAACGTCATAGCAGACAGGCTGAGCAGAGCCATTCTCATGCCTCACGAGTGGTCTCTCAATCAGTCAGTAGCGGACAAGATTTTCTGTAGATGGGGTCAACCTTGCTGCGACCTTTTCGCAACCCCTCTCAACAGCAAGTGCGAAGACTTCTTCACTCTATTCCCCCTCCCTGGCCATTTCCCCAGAGACGCTCTAGTCCACGATTGGCCCCGGGGTCTTCTGTATGCATTCCCTCCTTTTCCCTTAATTCCCAAACTGATTCAGAAAGCGACCGCTTTGGGTTCCAGGATGATCCTCATTGCCCCTTTCTGACCTCGACAAATTTGGTTCCTGTTCCTGCATCGTCATCTGTTGGAGCAGCCCTGAAGTCTGGACCCAGTGCCAGACCTGTTAGTCCATCAGTCGGGTGGGCTGCACTAATCCCTTCAGTCTCTCAACCTCACAGCTTGGTTACTCCACTTCCAACCTTAGCCAGGCTTCCACAGATTTCTCAGCCAGTACGTGAAATCATCCTTTCTTTGCATAAATCTACTACCAGAAAAACCTATGCTAGTAAGTAGAAACATTTCTCCTGCTGGGCAGAGACCAGGAATATAGAGCCTTTTACAGCCCCTGCCCACACTGTTCTGGACTTTTTGGCAGAACTTTTTCAAGCAGGTTCCTCGTCTGCCACCATTAGGGTCCAATTGGCTGCTATCGCTAATTTCCACGCTGGCCTGTCAGAAACCAGCATCATGTCCCACAAACTTTGTAAGGCCTTTCTTAAAGGGACTATTTTACTTAGGCCCCCGGTTAGAGATCCCCTGCCTCCGTGGGATTTAAACCTGATATTAACTTCCTTGATTCTCCCTCTCTTTGAACCTGCGGCCTCCTGTTCTTTAAAATTACTCTCCTGGAAGACTCTCTTCTTAGTAACTATCACCTCAGCTAGAAGAGTGCCGGAACTTCAAGCCCTCTGCATTCGTCCTCCCTATCTTGTTTTTTACAAGGATAGTCTCTCACTTAGAACGAACCCTTCCTTTTTACCCAAGGTTCCTTCTGAGACAAACCTGAATCAGACTATTGAGCTTCCTGTCTTTTTTCCTAACTATTCAAATAGAGCTGAACAAAAGCTGCACTTTTTGGATGTTCACAGGCAGTTTGGATAGGACAAAACAAATTAGGAAGTCAGACCAACTCTTCCTGTCTTATGCTGAGGGCAAGCAGGGCTTGCCAGTTTCTAAAGTATCTTTATCCAGATGGGTGGCTTCAACCATATCCTTCATTTACCAATTAAGACACAAAGAACTCCTTGTAAAACCAAAAGCTCATTCCACCAGAGCGTTAGCCACGTCGGTAGCTTTTCAAGCAAGGCTCCCAATGGAATTGATTTGTGCTGCTGCCACATGGGCCACTCCTCATACCTTTATTTCTCATTACAAGTTGGATATGGCCTCCAGAAATCAGGCTGAGTTTGGTTCCACTGTGCTCAAGAGTCTGTTCCGATGAGCCACCCAGGACTAAGGTGCTAGGGACGCTGTCCCATCCAGCAAGAATGAAGGCGAGATTGACAACTTAACATTAAGAAGTTATGTACCTACCATAACGTTCCATGTTAGTTGTCTTCTTCTCGCCTTCTTTCTTGCGTCCCACCCGTCATCCCCCTAGCCTGGACAGACTGAGAAGAATCCTTCTGAGGCCGTATTCCTCTACTGGACTATTCCTAGGTTATGTCCCCCTCTTTTACCACTGTAGATAATCCTTATAGTTGGCATAGGTGTCTCCATGGTGTTAGCTCTACCAAACGAGATCTGGGTATTGGACGCCAAGCATTGTGGGATATAGGGAGGGCCTCGAGCCGGTATATAGCTCTCAAGCTTTGGTATAGGCCGAGTCGGAGCCGAGGATCGGCTCCGAACCCATCCAGCAAGAAGGAAGGCGGGAAGAAGACAACTAACATGGAACGTTATGGTAGGTACATAACTTCTTATTCAGAAAGAAACCTCAACCAGGCTATAGAATTACCTTTTTTTCCCAGAATATACTAATAAGATGGAACATATGCTGCACAAACTGGACGCCCATAGGCAACTTTGATTCTATTTAGACAGGACTACAGACATTAGGAAATCAGAACAGCTCTTTGTTTCCTTTTCAGATTCAAAGAAGGGTACTCCTGTGGTTAAAAACCACTTTGTCAAAATGGTTATCAGATTGCATTTCCTTTACATATAGCTGTGTGCACATGCCACTAAATCAAAAAGTAAAGACCCACTCTACTAGGGCTGTTTCCACATCTTTAGCCTTTCTGGCCAAGCTACCCATAGACTCCATTTGTGCAGCAGCCACATGGTATACATCTCATACCTTTATCACTCATTACAAATTGGATAAGGCCTCCAGGGACAGGGCATCCTTTGATTCCACAGTTCTGAAGAATATACTTCCGTGAGCCACCCAAGAAAGATGGTGCTTGGAACGCTAACCCATCAGTGAAAATGAAGGCGAGATAGAACAGCTTCACATAAAGAAGTTATGTACTCACCATAACGTTCCATGTGAGTTGTTCATCTTGCCTTCATTCTTACGTCCCATCCTCCAATCCCCCTACCAAGAATTCTTGAGGACCAGGAAGTTGAGTAAAGTCTTGGTGATATTTAGTCCTTATCTACTGTATTCTTGTGTCTTCCTACTGGGGTATTTATTTATCAGTATAGTTGGCTGCAAACAAGATCTGAGGGAAACACTGCTGCGTCATGGATAGGGAGTAGACCACGAGCTGGTTGAAGACCTTGAGCTTTTGCATTTGGCAGAGTCGGAGACGAGGATCGGCTCCAAACCCATTAAGAATGAAGGCGAGATGAACAACTCACATGAACGTTATGGTGAGTACATAACTTCTTTTTTTTATCTCTCCTTCCCTCAGAGTACTATGTCATTAGTGAATTCCTTGATGGGTGACATTGACTGCATTGATGTGCAGATTATACTAATGATTTCAGGCTAGGCACCATTAAGACATTTGCCATACTGGTTCATGCCACACTCCAGGATTCAAATGCTTCAGCGTTTGAACTTTTATGTAATCTGTAGGCTTGACAAGCTTGAATTTATGTCAAATCCTCGATGATCGTCTGACACTCGAGGCAAGTGTTATCTCCTGTTAACTCATCCTGCTTCCATCTTAGGAACATTGCTGTCATCAAGTACCTTATTTCACTTGAGGGCCTCTGTATGGTGTTCTGCACCATAGTTTTATCTCACCTGGGTTATTATAACTCCTTGCACCTGGAGATGCGTGACTCCAGACATGGCCATGTGCAGCTAATGCAGAACTCTGCTGCTCAGCTACTAACTTGTACATTCTGTTACATTACAGCACATCAGTTCTCCAGAGTTTCCTCTGGCTGCTGCATTTTCATTTAATCTGCAGTGTTCTGTACTTGGTTTTGTAGTCCTACATGACATGATCCTTTTACCAAAAAAGTTGGTGGTACCTTTTCTTCTGCCACCTTGAGGCTGTTGGTAGTTCCAGAGGTGAGTCTCAAGTACCTGATGACTTTCAGGCTTCTCACTTTTGGGATGTACTGCCTCAATAATTCAGGAAGCCCTTATCCTACATAGCTTTATGGGTCCCATAAAATATATTTCAGAAATAAAATATATCCTTTTAGCCATTTTTTAACCTTCAACAGTTTTGCTTCCTTTGGATTATTTGTTTTACTGTCAGTTTGTCTGTTGTATTATTTATGATGTTTCTGTTTTATTCTTATTTAAGGCATCTAGCCCTTAAGCAGGCATCTAGTGGTTAAGCACTTAACATTTTTTGAACTTTGATAATTCTCTCCATAGTTCTACCCCAGTCAGACTGTTTTAGTGTAGCACAAATTAAATTTGCAGTTCTTTAGGTATATTAACACTGCACTGCATTGCAGAGTACTGAAAAGATGATTTTTTTCTTTAGCTTCTGACTATGGTAGTCCTTTGATGATATATAATTTCTCCTTATCACTGAGTCCACAGTCCCCAGAATCTGCTGACATTCCTTTTCATGTATTTTTTTCCCACTTTATCTGCTTTGCCTCACTTTTAGGTAGATAGCTCCTAGACCTGATTACTACCATCTATTACAGCTGTCATTTCTCATTTCATTACAAAGGGCAATGAACTTATTTGGAAACTCCAAATTCAGTGTATCAGTGCTGGAATGCGAGTTCTTCATATCACCTTGATACTGCTCTGAGCTTGAACTGCTTTAGCTTTGTAACATTGTAAAGCCTAAACACTATTGGTTTTGTCTAGAACAATGAATTGATTAATCTGAATTAAAAAAAAAGACTATTCTGTCTGTGCAGGGCAGACAGGTCAACAGTTACATGAACTCACAGACTGCTGTAATAACTGCTGCTTCTTGAAACTGAATCATTAAAATCATTATTAAGAAGCAGACTGAACAGAGGGGTGAATTAGTTTAGTTGACTTTCAGGAAGTATTTCTTCCACTTGCAGGAAAATGTGCCTCTTTTGCCTGACTCTTCGAGACAGAGCAAATTTGGACAGCATGTTCAGAATTCAGTACCTAGTGCATGAGAGACTCTTACTGGAACATGGAGAACTGTATGCATGTGAGAGTGACCTACTGGTGTGAGGTGAGTATAAACACATAAGTGATAGCTTTCATATCTATACATCTTCACCAAAAATGTTTGAATATCACTGAAAACCCTCTGATTTCTTCTTTAACAGAAAGCAATTAAGGGGGTAACATGCACCAGCTTAAACATGATAAGTTCACAAAAGCAGGGCTCTCCAACATTTCTTAGCTGAATTAAAGTCTGTTGTCCCTCATGGACAGGGACATTCTGTGCTGATCATAGAGTTGCTCTGCAGATAACGACCATTTAACCAAGGTGAATTAATGAACATGGGTATAACATGTCTAGGCTTGTAAAGGCCCAAGGGCTATTATCCTAGTGACCTCCTATGAACCTATAAAATCATGTTGGTGCTTTTAATTGATTGTACAGGTCAAAATTTGTATTCAAAGGAAAATTGTAGATATGATCAGTTTATAGTTCTCAAATTAAACTTCACTGAAATCAGCTCTGTGTTACTACAACAATATTCCCATATCTCTTCACATTAGATTTAATATTCCAGTTTTAGGTTATTCCTCCAGTCTTGCCAAGTCTGACTTCATGCCTTTTACACCATTGTTTGAAATGACTGCTTTTTTTCCATTGGCATTTTATTCATGTATGTATGTATGTATTTATTTCAGTTTGTTTATCAGGGTAGAGGATTGATACATATGGAACAATTTTAGGCTTAGCCCTAGTTAATACAAAAACGAATAGTGGGTACTTAAGTATTATTGCAATCACATTCCACAGTCGCTACCTCAGATTGTAATTCTCAATTGTAGAAGACTATGTCAGACTTGGTATGCATGTTAACTGCCTGCAATCCATTTCAAAATGTGTTCGGAAATATTTATTAGACAAACTGATAGGATTTGTGGATGATCACACTGTCGCATACTTTTTCCGCAGTGTACAACTGTTGGAGACCTTTCTCATCTGCTTTCTTAAAGTTTTGCAGTGAAAACTGAAAAAACATTAAGGGGAAATTGCCTTAAGCCAGATACACCTTTTTAAACTCTGCCATTATAAAGTTATTTGGGGCAGTAAAAAAATGGCATGAAGCATATAAAATTGGCGGTGGAACGAAAAGCAGCTTTTACACGTGAGACACTGACAAAACAATAGGGAATCCACACTTTGTATGCTTGATAGGCATGCTTGGGACGACACATTTCACCAGCCATGTTATGAAATAACAATACAGTTCTCTGCCCAGAAAGGTGAACATGTACCTGACTCATGCCATGGAGTAAAAAACTAGTTGCTTCAACCAGCTGACAAGGATGAACAAGTAAGACCTGTTAGGCTGTTACCACAGTCATGGTCCAATCATTGCCTGCCCAAATACCCTCAACACAAACAGGGAAAGTATACATATTTATCAGCCAGAAAGGTACACAGAAGTAGTAAGGAGTGTTATATTCTCCTGATTGCAAACTTTCAGTCCAGTTTTCGGCTGGAGTATGGCTTTGAAAACAGCCATTTCTCCTCTTTTGATTGTGGTTGTGATAATACGTAAGTACCGAATAGTGAAATAAATGCTAACAACTGAAAAAGTTAACACATTTACGAAAAAAATATATAGTTATACAAAAACTATGAGCAATGCTAGGACTATGTAAGCAGTGTGGCTAAGAATATATAAATGTGCCAAAATAATACCCTTGTATAGAATATGTGAGAAACCACTTCCATTGTAACAACTAAACCACTTGTTGTTTTTCTTTCGGCTTTTCCCTGTTAGGCGTCACCAAAGTGGAATTCCGGTCTGCTAATGATTGGCAGTCGATTTTTACAGTGCCGAGGTGCCAGCCCGACACCCAACCTTCAAAGAAGGCACGCCCATTCACACATGTCTTTCGAACGCCACTCGACCATGGGGAGGACATGCAGACTCCACACAGAAGGTGCTCCAGCCGAGAATCGAACGGGAGAACCTCTTGCTGTGAGACCACAATGCTACAGCTGCACCACAGCGCAACTAAACCACTATCAAATAAAAATTAAAAAAAAAAAAAAATGTTTTTACAGGGAACAAGGAGGCAAGCTTCCTTACACCGCTTTATTTAAATATGCTAACTCTACCAACATAAAAATAACAGGAAAGGGAAACATCTGCAAAGTAAGAAATCCAACCCCGCATTGCAACTGCACATTAAATGTAAATGTCCTGCACACGCGCACTCACACAGGCCAACACGCACACACATCAAAGTACAAATACTAATGACAAAATACAGTAAAAAAAAATAAAAGTTAACCGTAAAATATGCCACAACACTTATATAAAAAATTAACCCTATGCAAGCATTTTAATTGCAAATGTGCCAGCTTTTGCTAAAGCAGGCGTTCATTCTTGTATTGCTGAAGTGGGATTCACTGAAAAGAGACTTGCTAAAACAACATGATCCCATTTTTTTTTTTGTATCAGTGCCACATAAATGATCATGGTTTGGCATTCTACAATTTGTAATATCACTGCAGTGGAAGAAAACTACTATACTGATTATAAGTGTAGATACCATTTCAACTACTTCTAATTTCTGGATCATCACAGCTTTGGAATGCTCTAATTCTGTGTGTGTTTTAGAATAAAGCTAAACCAAAATGATACATATAATGTCTGCCTCTATTTGTTTGAGTGTCATGGTTTAATAAATATGAATCACAAAATAGGCCAATACATTTAAGTATGTTATGAAGTGAATGTACAAATAAAGCTTGTACTACTTACAGACTAATAATATGATGTGAGTAATGGCTATTGGTTGCTAATTTTGTGTCTGAAATTAAATGTGCAGTACAAGTCATGAGAAGCAAATCAATATGTGGAGTGCATTTATATTTGTAAATATGTATTGCATTTATCACTGGGTTAGAAAGATGCTGACTGTCAAACAGATTTTTTTCTAAACCATTTGATGTGATGTTGTCTTGTCCATCCATATTCAACTGATGGGTCTCTGGATGCAAATGGATCCAACATTGACAGCTGTCAAACTTTGGATACAAGACTCAAGCTCCTCCCCTTACCCGTAATCCCCTCTCCACCAGAATACCCCAGATCTCATTTGCCAGTAGAACACTACAGACACAACTCTCCAGGGCTCAGTGTTTTGAGAAATAAGTGTTGCCTTTTGAGACGTTTCTCAGTACTTGCTTTTCAGCTAGTATTTTTCTTTTTTCTTTCCTATCTCCTTCGAGGTTATTTCTGTCATCCTCCTCGATATAAAAAAGGGGGGGGGCTTTGGCTTGCTTAGCATTTCCTTCCCTTTTCCTGCTGTTTCTTGTCAGGACTGGATTCTGTCTGTACAGTTTTTGGCTTAATCCAAGTGTTTTAGTAGTACTCATTTAGGATTCCTTAGTGTGCAGGTTTTGTTTTTTGTCAGGGTTTAGTGTTTTTTTTTTCATTTGATGATTTGATGTTGCGCTCTTACTTTTACTTTGTAGGATGATGGACAGGTTGTCCAGTTTCAAAGAGTGTGTTTCCTGTGGCTGTAAGATCCCTCCTCAAAATGCACACTCTAGGTGTGTGTACTGTTACGGGGCTGCACATCTTGAAGAAGATTGCTCCACTTCTGCTTTTGGGGCCAGAACACTATCTGGCTGGAGATAAAAGCTTGTCTTGAAAGGGGCTTCTCCCTGCCTCCTTGGGAAAAAGTAATTCCCTGTCTGCTGTCTTCCTCCCCCTCCAGCAAAACGTTTTTGGCTAGGAACAAGAGAGAGAAATCTAAAGAAAAAGATAATGATAAGGAGTGGGCGAAACGTTCAGATAAGTGTGGAAAATGAGTCTTGAAAACTTTCAGCTGATGTGACATAGTCATCAGGCCCAGCACCAAAGGTATCAAAGTCTTTGGACCCAGCTTCTGTTTTGGAGTGTATTAGGTTTAGATTTCCATCCCTTCCTTTCTCTGTTCATAGGTTCTCCACAGAAGTGGTTAGTCCCAGGCTACAATCTCCCTTCCTACAGGAAAGATAATTTCAAAGGATTTCCAGGCCAACTTCTATGGCCTCTTTTTTTAAGGTCAGTGCGGTCAACCAGGAGCCTATGCAAAGCAGACATGGACAGGATGATGAGGAAATTCCTGTGGACCCAGATCCATCTGTGGGTCCTCCCTGCACTAACCACTGTCTGGGGTTTGGGAACTGTCCCTCCCCCCATAATTGTGACTCCTTCTCTGATCGGGCCTTTGGATCTGGTGACTGTGGATCCAAGTGTGCACCTGGAACTTGCCTCTGTTGGATCCAAAAGACTTAGCTTCTTCGACTCCCATCAATTTTTCTGGCTCATTCAACTCTGACTGCTTTGGAACACAATGGGTCCCGGAGCAGAAATGTCAATACCAATGATGGGTGGTTGATAACAATTCAGAAACTTTTGGATTCTTCCTTTCTGCTGGGCACTTTGCTTTTGACAACTCTGCCCCGGCATCAGTTTCGGAGCAGAGCTGAATTGGTTCTCGGAGCATTCTTTTGTCAGGTTCCTCAAAAACTACAGGATCTGCTTTGGGACAGGTTTTGGCTTCGATCTTTGAGGCCTTCAAGACAGTTCTCTTTCCCAAGCCAGAGAGCAGATATCTTTCTCCCACTTTGAGCTACCTTTCCCCTGATGGCTTCTTTTGGTCCTCTGCCTTCTCTTCTTACCACTGTGGAGTAGCTGACCCCACAAGACCTCAAGATAGTCCATATTGTGGACTCTATATCTACTTCAGAATCTTCCCTGGACCCTCTCACTGGGGAAGTACACCTGAAGCATGTGTGCAAAAGGAAGCATTTAGACTACCCTAAGGAGTCCTCACCGAGGATACTGATTTCAAAGAGGGGTAGACTTTCTCCTAGATTCCCCTAGAAGATGTCTCGTTTGATGATATATTAGAGTAATTTTTTAACAACTTTATTGAATTATCACTTAAGGCATAGGCAGACATACCTTTGTATAAAAGAAAACAAACCATGTTAGACATGTTCACAATTACAAATATTATATTACGTATATGTTTTAATACAATTATCATCAATCCAGCAGTACATAACATGATCAATTCCTGCATTCCTGAAAAACACTATTCTGCATGTATTGTTCCCACAATTCCTGTTTTTTTTCTATGTAGTTTGCTCCTACCCTTTTCTAAATATCCCACATCCAGTTATTTTATCTGTTACAGTATTCACTACTTCAGGTACAGTTGGTTTAGACTTTGATTTCCTAATTTCTAGTTATTATTCTTTTGGCAGCCACCAGAATTAAACTTAACAAGACCTTACTATGTCTAGACCATTCAGATCCTGTATCCCAACTCAAAAATAATTTCCTTAGTTACACCCATTTGCTCACCCAATACTTCTGATCAGGTCTTTCACTTAGGATTCCCCTGCCCCTTTCTCTTTGCCTATACTCTGATATCTGTCCCTGATTGAGAAGGCAGTCTCTAGCCTGCAGTCCAGATGTCTTTTTAGCCTTTTCCATTTGTGTTACCTTTACCTCTCTAGTTATTTGCTCCAAATCCAGTGGTTCCTTTGCCAGTTTTCTCCAGTAAATTCCAAACCTTCTTCCCTGTTTTCTGTACCCCTAATTGTAGTCATCCCTTTTGCCATAATCTCCTTTCTTCATTCTCAAGTTGGCTTAGTTCTTAGAATACCTTTTACTACTTTATAAATATAATATGGTTTCTCCCTTTTTAATTTCTCCAAATATTTTGGGTTTCTAATACCATGACAGGGATGGACGCAATTCCTAAATCAAAGTACGATTAAAGCTCATAAAATTAGTACTGTTTCAATCTTTGATGTCAGCCAGAAGTGCTGTTTGCAGCACCTGCATTGTGCCCAGTAACGACTCCTTCTGCAATTTGTACGGGGTTACAGGTATTGGTAACATATCTAAATACAATTTTAGATTCTTTTTTATTATAAGACCCATTGCTTCTGCTACTACAGGGACTGTCTGGGGATCTTTCTTCCACATTGCTCTCGTTTCTGCCTGCAGATCCTGATATTTTATGACTTTGTGTGTCTCTGTATGCAAGACACTGTAGTCACTTGGTGTGATTTCAGTGATCAATGATACTTTTGTCTTCTTTTCATTGACCACTATATCCGTTTTTTTTTAGCATCTGTCTTTTGAACTGTTGGTAATGGGTGATCCCATGTGATGTAAACTTCATTATTTTCTATGATGGTTTGTAGTTCATGTTTCCAGTGTTTTTCAGCCACTTCAGTACCATAATGTTTGCACAATCCCCAGTGCAACAGTCTTGCCACATTATTATGCCTTTCAGTATACAGTCCTTCTGTCATTAGTATGCCACAACCAGCAAGGAGGTATGCAACTGTTTCCAGTTTGGTTTTACAAAACCTAAATTTGTTTATTTCTCCTAAAAGTTCAATGTACTTTGTAAACAGTGTGTACGTAGCCCACTATCTTGGCTGGCAATGTTAACCTTTCATCTTTAGGTTTGAATTCGCCTCTCCTTAACCATTCTTGCATCCATTCCTGATCAACATGAGGTTCTTCCAAAAGTTTTTTATGCTTGCAACTACCTGTATATTTATGCATTTTCCACATTCTTTGCCTTCTCATCTGGTCCTTCACCTTACATCATTTCTTTTGTTTTTTGGCACATTCAGTTGATGCCTGATTTTAAATACTTCTGGTTTGATTTCCATATCTGCTTGACGTCGATATACTTCTGCTAGATTAAACAGCTAAGTCATCTTAGATTTATTCTCCTCATGTTTCAAAACTTTCACTACATTTGGGTCTTGTGAGGTCAGCAAATTGTGTGGAGTCTACGATTGCAGATCTATACATGTAATCATTTTCAAGGAGGCCCATCCCTCCTTCGGAATGAGGAATATATAATCTTGGTATGCACTGATTTTTATAAATCATTTGGTGAGCATAAAGCATCCTTCTTATGTTCCTATCTAATCTATCCAACACATTTTAGGGCCAGTCAATCACTCCAAAACTGTAAGTTAGGACAGGAAGAGCAAACTGGTATATAGCTTGGATTTTGTTCCTAGATGTCAGCACTGTTTTCAGGATTAATTTAAGTCTTCTAAAGTATTCCTTACTAAGTTTTATTTGCATTTGTTCATGTTTGCGTCATCATAATATGCTGTATGGCTGCTGCTGTTCTCCTTAAGGATCTGCATCCAAAATACCATTCTCTCCTTAGTTCTTGACCCCCCCCCACTTCATTAATTTTATATCCCAAAAAAAATTGAAACTGTCTTAGAATGTTCCAGAGCACTGAGTTGTTCATTTCTGGTTTTATCAGGTACAAAATAATGTTGCCTGCAAATAAGGCCACCTTTTCCTGATTACCATACAATTATATAGTTACTTATGACATATTAGAGTTATTAAGACAGAAGGGGGGATGGTCCACCAACACCCCCTCCCAGAAGGAATCAGCACTGCTTGAGAATTTTGGGGTTGGCCCAGCTACTTCTTGAATGGTCTCTTCCATGAATGAACTTGTGGGTTTGGTTTTGAAGCAAGCTTGGAAGGAACCAGACATGGTTGAACCAATTCCCTGTAAGCCTGATAATATTTTAGTCTCTCTGAAGGATAGGCCTTTCTGGAGCAAGGGTTCCAAGGTAGATTCCATGGTAGCAGCAGCCACCAAGAAAGAGCTTATAGAGGAGAGCTCTACTGTTCACCCCCCTAACAGGGAGTCAGTGGGATTGGACGGATTTGGAAGCCGGTGTATGCTTCAGCTACCTTGACCCTAAGGGCACTGAACTACCTGGCTCATTTAACGCATAGTCAGAGGGATGTGATGAAGAAGCTCTCCAAGTACCTGTTAGGAGCCTTACCTGTGGAAGCCGGAAAGTCAGTAGATACACAGCTGGCTAGCCTCCAGTCCCTCTCAAACCTCTTCATGCACCTTATTTAAAAATGAGGCTGATGACATGCCAAGAGCAGTAGGCACCAATGCTGCTGTTTGCCAGCATGCCTGAATGCATCTCTAAGACTTTATGGAACAGTTTAAAACATCCTTCATTAATACCCTCTATGAAGGGTCCACTGTCTTTGGACATAAGGTGAAAGAGATGCTATCTAGAAGTGAGCAAGATGGCAGGACCGTGTCTGCCATTGGAATACACTTATCTACCCCCACATGACCTTCTGTAGGAACCAGAAAGGGGGTAGGAAGCTGTGGTTCCACAAATCTCAATGGCTTTGCTCCAAGATTTCTAGCAATAAGCCCTCCAGAGGCAGAGAGGGGAATAATCACAATGGGTGTCACTGTTGCAGCAGAGGTGGTCTGCAGAATTACCATTTTCAGGGCCTCTTCTCTGACAGGCCCCTTTCTGTGCTCCTGAAAGATTGCCTGACTGTTGCACTCTAGGGGGAGTCAGAGGAGCACTTGTCTATGCACCCATTAGCTTGGACATCCATTACCCAAAATTCATGGGTGAAGAGAATCATAACCAGAGGAAATACAATTCCATTTCTTCTTCTTTCCCCAATTCTTAAAGACTTCTCAGTGTTCTGCCCCAGAAATGAAGGCTGTAGCACAAGAGATAAAAATTGTTAGACAAAATAAGTCATCCAGGAGGTTCCACCAGACTAGGAAAGATCCAGAGACTGCTTAAAATTCTTTTTGGTACCAAAGAAGAACAGGGACCTCAGGCCCGTCTTGGACCTTAGCTAGTTAAATCAATATGTAAAACAAAAAAAGCTCTGAATGATCACTACTCACGCCATCCTACCATTGTTAAGGAAGTATGACAGGATGTGCTTGATAGACCTTCAAGATGTGTACCACCACATCAAGAGGTCTAGAAGGTTTCATTGATTTCAGCTGGAAGCCAGTCATTTCCAGTTTAGGGCTCTGCCCTTTAGTCTCACCACAGGCCCCTGGATGTTCACCAATTGCATGGCAATGATCACAGCGCACCTGAGACTGCAAGGGTCCCACATGTACCGATATATGGATGACTGGCTTGTGAGTGCACCCTCTAGGAATCTTTTACTTTGAGTCTGGGACTCTTTGGTCCAGCCTTTCTCCCATCTGGGAATCACAGTTAAGATGCAAAATCGAAATTAGCCCTTTTTCAAATAGTACAGTTCATTAAGGTCCACCTGGATACCATCTTGCTGATAGCCAGATTGCCAGAATCGAGAATTATCACCCTCCGACAACAACCATTAACAGTCCACTCCCTTCAGAAACTTTGGCTAGATGCATATTGCGGCTACTGGGATCAGTGACAGCCTCCATCACCCTAGTTGCTTAGGCCATATTTTACATGATGCTTTTTAGTAGACTCTGGTAGTTCATTGGTCAATGCAGGAGTCAACCAGTGCACTTTCCTGTTTGCCTCACCAGCTTATGCAGTTGACATATTCAGTGGTGGTTAGACTCGCCCTAGTCTCGCAAGGTTGCTGTTTTGCTCTACCATCCCTCAAACCACAGTGGGTACGAGCATGTCACAGTTGGGTTGGGGGAGGGAATCCCATGGGAAAGACAATGCAAGGTATGTGGTCCCTCACAGAGGCCAGTGTTCACATCAGTGTCCGGGAGATGAGAGCAATCCTCCTGGCTTTGCAGGCTTTTCATGACTTCCTCCCCGTGGGTGTGATTTTGATTCAAATAGACAACATGCCATTGGTTTGATATATCAACAAACAAGGAGGAACACACTCTTACCCATTGTTTTGGGTAGCCATGAGTGTTTGGCAGGGGGTGAGGTCTTCCCAGCCCTTTCTGGTAGCAAAGTACATCCCAGAGAAATACAGGGTGTTAGGAGACAAGCTACACAGGTTCATCTGTCACCCACATGAGTGGTCTGTCAGTCACATGGTGATGGATCAAAATTTTCAGCCACTGGCTCCAGCCATGCTGTGACCTATTTGTCACTCCACCCAACACCAGGTGCAGGAGCTATTTTGCCTTGCTCCACTGGGAAGGGGAGTCTCCAAGGGACGCTGTTGTTCACAGTTGGTCCCCAGGTCTTCTGTAAGCATATCCTTCCATTCCCCTCATACCAAACTTTCTGCTGAAAGCAATGCGTCAAATTATTAGGCAATTGGCTTACAGGATTATGGAGCTGTTAATGAGCTGTTTCCTGTGGGTCAGTGTTGCAAAGTTTGATTCCCTCAGCTTCCATTGCCTAACTGTGTGACACTGAGCAAGTCACTTAACCAGACATCACTCCTGAGCTAAGTCTGAAAAAGATCCATGAAGATCAGTGCTCTACCCCAGAAAACAAATAAAAAAAAAAATAGATAATGTGGAGCAAAGCAAAAATGATAATTATTGCCCACTTTTGGCCTCAATGGGAATGGTTTCCCTGTCTTTGGCCTCATCTTGTATACCACTTTGGGTGCTGGATGACATTCTAGACCTTCTCTCTCATATGTCTGGCATGCCTCATTTAAACATAGCAGATGTAAAGGGACGCTGCTCAGTTTGTTACTCGCCCTGTTTTTTGTTATTTATTAGTTTGGTCTGTTTGGTGAAAGAGCAGCTCTAAAGTTAACCATACTTTCTCCAGTGATGGCCAGACAGTCTGGACTTTTTCATCTGAAATTGTGCATATCTTGATATCATCACAGAAACCCTCTACTAGGAAAGCGTATAAAAGTTAATGGAAGAAATTCTCTAGCTGGGTGTCTAGCAGGGGTGTAGTTCCTTTTTTGGCCACTCTCCCTGCTATTTTAGTTTATTTATTCAATCTTTTTTACAATGGGGCTAGCTACTCCACCATTAAGGTTCAAATGGCTGTTGGCTGTTATGTCGGACTTTCATGTGGGGAAAAACAGACTCCCATTGCTTCCCTGATATTATACAAAGCTTTTTAAGGGGTACTTTTCTTTGTCATCCCACCCTTAAGAGATCCTGTACCACCTTGGGACATTACCATTCTCCTTTAGGCCTTGACAAGACAAGGCCCCCTTTTGAGCCTGATGCTGGTGCAACTTGAAATACCTTTCTTGGAAGATGCTTTATCTGGTGGCTGTTACTTCCTTTCAAAGAATTTCAGAGCTCTGCCCTTTCCTCAAACCCCCTCACTTGATTTTTTCATAAAGACAGGTTATCACTTCAGACTAATCACACCTTTCATCCCATGGTGGCTTCAGAGTTTACCTTAAATAAAACTATTAACTTTCCCATTTGCTTTCCAAAATGTTCTAATAACAGCAAATATATTTTACATATAATGTATGTTCATCGACAACTCAGATTCTTCTTACAATGTTTCAAAGCTATTAGGAAGACAAGACTCTGACTTTTCTGTCCTTTTCTTCAGTTAAAGTGGAAAAGGGGTGTAAGAAGGGACTCTTAATAGATGGCTATCTGAATGCATTTTGTATTTAAATAAAAAAAAGAACTAACATTGCCTGGAAATCCCAAAGCCCACTCTACCACTCTACCAGGACAGTTGCTATTTCTATAACCTATTTTTCAATGGTACAAATTAATAATATATGCACAGCAGCTACTTTGTCCAGTGTGCACACATTTATATCCCAGTACAAGTTTGATTTACATTCTAGGTCTTGGGCTTTGTTTGGTTCAACCATCCTCCATAAGACCTCCCAGGGTTTTTAGTAGCTGGGGACTTCGTCCAGTCAATTGAGGATGGACAGAAGGGACAACATCGGACACTAAAGTTTTGTGTTTATTGTCATGAAAGGAGATACTGCCAGCTCAGCTGTCTGGAATGTTGTAAATAATTGTATGTCATTTGTGAATATCAACATGATTTATATAGAAGTGTGACAGAGAGACTGCCAGCACAGCTATCTGGAATTTTGTAAATGATTATATGTAATTTGTAAATATCAACATGATTCATATAAGATGCTTGTGTTACAAATGTATTAGAGCTGTATGGCAGATAACATGGTTTATAAAGACGTGTGCTGAAGAGGTATTTTACAAAGTGCTTTTTGAAATGTATCCACAGTGTACCCTAATAGAAAAGAACAGAAATGTACATACACTATTGTAACTGTTTAAATGTATATATTTTAACAGGGAAACTGAAATGCAGGAAGCTAACTTGCAAAACGTAAGAAAAATAGCTGAAATTAAATTACTTTATAGCTAGGCCTAGCCGACACCTGCTCCAGTGTCTTTGGCTCTGTGTACTCTGACATACTCGGTGCCGATCGAGGACTCTAGGAGCCGACACTCTCTAGTCGGGTCCGGGGAGGACAGTTGGACTGACTTGTTGGTTCCAACTTTGCCTCTCGGGGCCTCAGCTCATATGAGCTCGGCTCCTACCTCGGGCTTGGAGCCCATTGTCCCGGTGCCGGGGGTGTCAACAGTTTCGTCGGATCCATCGGCTCCCTTGCATCAGAGCAGAGGTGCCTTCGATGCCATGACGAGAGACATGTCTCCTAGGACATCCTTGACCTCTGGTCTGCCTTCCTTCTCCCCCAACGTGCCTGTGTCTGCTTCGGCCTCGCACATCCTGACCAAACATAGAGACCCAGAGCCTCAGGAAGCCCCACTGGGTGGCCCATGCTCTTCCAAGACCTCACCAGAAGCTCCCACTGATGAGGTTCCCAGGAAGAGATTGTGTAAGAGGAAACACCTACAATCCCCACAGGAGTCTCTGAGTCAGAAGGGTCCCCACAGTCCCTCTGAGGATATCTCCTTCGCTGAGATACTTGAGATCCTTCGGCAGAGGGGTGACTGGCAATCCAAAAGCCCTACTGAGGATGAGTCAGTTCTCCTGAAGGCTTTTGGGTCTCAGCCCTTCACCTCTTGGGTGTCTCTGCCCTTCGATGAGCTGATGCAGCTGGTCTCACAAAGGGCATGGGAGTCTCCGGATACCATGGAGCCTGTCCCTAGGAGGCCTAATAAAGTAATTTCTGCACCCCCTTGATAAAACATTTTTAACAAAAGGTGTTCCAGTTGATGCCATGGTGGTGGTGGCAGCCACCAAAAAGGAAATGCTTGAGACTTCCTCGTCTATCCATCCTCCTAACAGAGATTCCAGGATTATGGATAGATATGGGAAGAGCATGTTTAGTTCAGCGGCCTTTGCTCTCCGTTCGCTGAACTATTTAACCCATTTTACCAGGTTACAAAGAGATCTCCTTAAGGAGTTAGGAGATACTCTTCAGGGTACAGCAGCTGCAGGAGCTTCCGAAAAAGTTGCTGCCCAGCTTGCTACCCTAAATTCTATTGTCAACTCATCCATGCATCTCATCTCTTATGCAGCTAATGGAATGAGTAGGGCAGCGGGTACAGGAGTTGCTCTTAGGAGACATTCCTGGGTGTGCTTGTGTTCCTTCGTGGAGCCCTTCAAGTCATCCTTCATGAACACTCCCTTTCATGGCTCGTCCCTTTTTGGGCCTAAAGTGAAGGAAACCATAACCAGGTGTGAACAGGATTGAAAGACTCTGCCATCAGGGTCCATTTTTCCACTCCTACCGAACCTTACCCTAAAGGTCAAATGGGAGGAAAAATGTGGTTCCGAAAAGCCCAAGGAGCCTTTCAGAACACATGTGGTGAACCCCCCTCCAGAGGCAGAGGAGGGAGCAATAAAGGAAGATGCCGCCCTCGCATCAGAGGAGTTCCGCAACACCAGGGTGACAGAGATCACTTCTCTGGGATGCCCTACCAGCGCTCCTGAGAGGAGGCCTGACTGTCCTGCTCTGGAGGCAGTCGAGGGTCAGTTATCTTTGTACCCAGACGCCTGGCTCAAAATAACAAAATTCAGCCTGGTACAAAGTATAATTTCCAGAGGGTACTTTCCATTTGCCAAACCCCCCAATCATAAGAAAAATCCCAGATGTCCCACCCAGTTACAGGGAGCAGGCAACAATAGAGGTCCAAACGTTGCTAAGGAAAAGAGTCATCCTACCAGTCCCAGCAGACCAGACAGGATCAGGAACTTACTCAAGATTCTTTTTGGTTCCAAAGAGGACTGGGGACTGGAGACCCATATTGGACCTCAGCAGACTGAACCAATATATAAAGAAAGAGAAGTTTTGGATGGTCACGCTTTTTTTTTCTTAGGGAAAGACAATTGGATGTGCTCGATAGATCTCAAGGATGTGTACTACCACATAAAAATGGCCAGACCATCCAGGGATCACCTGTGCTTCTGGCTGGGAGCCAATCATTACCAGTTTTGAGCCCTGCCCTTTGGTCTCACTACAGCCCCCAGAGTGTCCACCAAATGCATGGCAGTGGTCACGGCTCACCTGAGGCGTCTAAGATTCCAGGTGTTTCTGTACCTAGATGATTGGCTTCTTACCGCCACCACCAAGCATTAGCTCATTCAGGCCAGGGAGTCCACTCTGTCACTCTGCAGTCATCTGGACATTACAATCAACTGAGAAAAATCTGCCTTGTTGCCATTGCAGCATATTGTTTTTATTGGGGCAGAGTTGGACACCACCACCACCACCACACTAAGGCTTCCAATAGAAAGAGTCTGTCTTCTTTGTCAGCACATCAGCATCCTGATATCAAAAGACAGAGCACCAGCATCGGAAGTTCTGAAATTATTAAGCATGATGGCAGCAGCAATTCTAGCCATACCACCAGCTCGTATGCACATGCGGATACTACAATGGCTGTTGTTTACTCAGTGGTCTTACCAAAAGCTCCCCATGACTCACACTATAATGATCAGAAATTCTTGCAAAAAAGACCTTCAGTGGTGGTTGACCTTACTTCATGTCACAATAGGAAGCCCATTTGTGCTACCCCCTCCATCGGCCGCAGTGACCACAGACTCTTCCCTGATAGGGTAGGGGGGCATTTTCAAGGAAAGACTGCCCAAGGCACATGGACCGATCAAGAGTTACATCTGCATATCAATGTCCTGGAGATGAGAGCAGTACTTTTGGTGTTGCAGTACTTTCAGGACTGTCTTCCTCTGGGTATGATTGCGATTCAGACAGACAACATGTCGGCGGTCTGGTATCTGAACAAACAAGGAGGAACCAGGTCTTACCCTCTTTGTCGCGAGGCTTTCATAGTTTGGCAGTGAGCTGTTTCCACCCAGAGCTTTCTGTTGGCAATGCACATCCTAGGGAGATCCAACGTGATAGCAAACTAAGCAGGGCAATCTTGTTGCTCCATGAGTGGTCCCTCATGAAAGAAATAGCAGACAGGATATTCTGCAGATGGGGCCAGCCTTGCTGCAACCTTTTTCCAGTCACATGAACACGAAATGCAGAAGCTACTTTTCTCTGATTCCCCCTCCGGGAGAAGCCCCAAAGGACACACTCGTTCACGATTGGCCTCTGGGTCTCCTCTATGTATTTCCACCAATCCTGTTGATACCCAAGGTTCTACAGAAAGCAAAAACTCTGGGAAGGACCATCATTCTAATAGCCCCTTATTGGCCTCGTCAGATTTGGTTCCCCTTCCTTTGACTTCCTCTTTTGGAGAATCCTTGGATTTTGGACCCAGTTCCAGACCATCTGACTCACCCGTCGGGGTGTGTCTTCATCCCTCTGTGCAGTCCCTGAAGCTGACAGCTTGGCTGCTCCAGTTCCCATCATAGCCAGGTTCCATAACCTTTAAAATGAGACAAAACAGATCCTTTTGTCTTCTCATAAATCTTCTACTAGGATGCTATATCTTAACAAATGGAAAAAAAATTATATGGGCCTCTAAAAATAATATTGATCCTTACCAAGCCCTTATGGCCTCCATCCTAGAGTTCTTGACTATGATTTTTAACAAAGGAGCTGCAGCAGCAACAGTTCAGGTTCAATTGGCAGCTGTTTCTAATTTTCATCTTGGATTTGAAGGACTGAATCTCATGTCTCACAAGTTATCCAAAGCCTTTCTCAAAGGGACTTTTCATATTAGACCACCTGTGAAATCTCCCTATTCTCCATGGAATCTAAATGTTATGCTTTTCCGCATAATTCTTCCGCAATTTGAACCAGCTTCATCTGGTGATCTCAGATTTTTGCCTTGAAAGACCATTTTTTCTGGTAGCTATTACTTCTGCCCGCAGAGTGTCAGAGCTTCAGGCTTTATCCATCAAGCCTCCCTATTTGATTTTCCATGCTGACAGAGTATCACTTAGAACAAATCCCTCATTCTTGCCCAGAGTTTGCGCTGAAACCAATCTCAACCAAGTTATTGATTTGCCAGTTTTCTTCCCCAACCATTCTAACAATTTAGAGTATATGCTGTACAAACTTGATGTTCACAGCTCAGATTTTATTTGGATAGAACAAAAGATTTCAGAAAATCAGACCAGCTTTTTGTTTCATTTTTCAGACTCCAGGAAGGGGAGACCAGTGGCAAAAACAACTCTGTCTAAATGGTTATCTGATTGTATCACCTTTGCCTGTTCAGCTGCCAATATGCCTTTGCAGCATAAGATTAAAACTCACTCAACCAGAGCAGTTTCTACATCATCTGCCTTTTCTGCCAGACTTCCCATTGATAAAATTTGTGCAGCAGCCACTTGGTCAAAACCGCATACCTTTATCACTCATTACAAAGTTGACAAGGCCTCCAGGGATAGGGCCTCCTTTGGATCCACAGTCCTGAGAAATATAATCCCGTGAGCCACCTGAGATTGATGGTGCTTGGGACGCTACCCATCAGTAAAGAATGAATGGCGAGATTGAACAACTTCACATAAAGAAGTTGTGTACTTACCATAACTTTCCATGTGAGTTGTTCATCTCGCCTTCATTCTTACGTCCCTCCTAACCCCTCCTGGGCTGATAGATGACTGAGATGCTGGATCCATCCTGGTTACTCAGTCCCTCTATTCTTTTTTCTTGGGAGTGAAAGAATGACATACAGTATTGTTATATGTAGCAGACAAGATCTGAGGTAATTCCAGGTGCATCATGGGATAGGGATTTGGCCTCATGCTATTTGAAGACCTCCAGCTTTGCAATTGGCTATATCAGAGCCGAGGGATCGGCTCCGAACCCATCAGTAAAGAATGAAGGCGAGATGAACAACTCACATGGAATACCGTCTTGTTCAAGAGGGTGCACCAGTGGACCTTGTTGGCAGCAGCAGTGATTTCCATAATACACCAGTTTGTTTGAAAGAGAACAAACGAGGCAGTACACCTGAAGTAGCTTCACATTCAGGTGTTCAGCTTGAACATCAAGAACTCCCGCGTGGGTCTGTTCATAGCAACCTTAATGGAAAGCGGAAAAATCAAAGTTTACCTATTTTACACGAGTGGTTAAAATCTTCATTTGCATTCAGTGGAACTCCCACGTCCAAAGATACTACATCTGAATCTTTGTTAAACACATACGATTTAAAGCTTGCTAGATGTCGCAAACTTCAGCTCGAAAATTCGTATTTGAAAGAGTGCTTGAAAAATAACATCATTCCAAAGGGACTTCGATTTTGGAGATATCCTATGGGGGTAGTCAATAATTCTTCTATGCATACAGAATTATTGCAATTATTCGACAAAAGCGGTAAGGAACTTTTGCTCATAATGATAAAATACAATGAACTTGAAATTGACACTTTGGTTAAAGACTTGGACATTTTAGACAATAATATAAGACAAGATAAGCATTTTGAAAATGTAAAATATGAAATGACATGAATTTATAATTCCATAGACCAATACATGGCTAGGTTGAAGCAAACTAAAACAGAAAAATTACAAAGAGACCTTAAACAATATGCTAATGGGGTAGCTTACCCTAAACCTTCCATGCCTCAAAATAGACGCACACCTAGCCATAATGGTCAACGCGCACTTAATAATAATGATGATTTTGGTTCTAATGGACATATGACGTCCTTACCACAACATGATTTTCCTGAAATTAGAAGGTCCGAAAGACTAAAGAATAAGTCAGTCAGTTCTTACGCTGGCCTTGGCGGGGTATATGGGAGCCAGACCAAAGAGCAAAGAATGGAGGACTTAAGTCCTATAGTGTCTGGTGTGGACAATCATGTATGTGATGATTTTAATTGTGAAAATGATGATATGGATGCATGTTCAAACCATTCAAACCACATTTGTTTTAATACATCTGGTGATTTTGCTGTATACAATTTTTCAGATTGTGAGATTGATGTGAATGTAGCTAATTTTTGGTCAAAAGGTATTTCTTTTGTGCCAACAGCTAAATTTAATTTTACTGATTTTATCATTGATTTAAAGTTATTTTTACGTAAATTAAACTTTAGTTTATTATACCAAGATAATTTACAGAATAATGTTTCTAAGTTTCATATAAGTAGTACTTTCAACCCACCTTTGCACCCCAGCTTAGTTTTGTTTGAGAAGGTTTGTCAACATGAATTACTTAATTATAAGAACATGGTTTCTCACATTGATGTTGAATCTAATTTATCTGAAATCGAACTTTCTGCACTACATAATTTGAAAACACACAAAGTAAGAGTTATGAAACCGGACAAAGGTGGGGGGGCTGTTATAATAAATCAACATTCATATAATGAAATGTAATATTTTAAATACAGAAACATATGTTAAGGTTTCTTTGAATGAATTAAACCAGGCTTACAATAGGCTATATTCACAGTTAAACGACATTTTTTTAGAGAGGAGAATTACCATAGAACAATATAATTATTTACGTGTCATTACACCAAGAATTCCGGTTTTCTTCGGAATACCAAAGATACATAAAAACAGCCTGGATCCTCCAATGAGACCTCTTATTGACGGACGTCAAGTCAATTACGTCAGCTAGTGCGCAATTTGTTGATTATGAACTTTAAAAAAATCATCCAGAAATTTGCACATATTTGCAAAGACTCGTGGTCTTTTTTAGAAAAAGTAAATGAAGTAGAATATTGCACTAGTGACATTTTGGTCATAGTTGACGTAAAAGATTTATACACAGTTATTCCCCAAGATATTGGTCTTGAATGGGTAAGTGAAATTTTACTTGAACAAAAAATTGACAATACATTAACTAATTTAATTATGGAATTACTTGAACTTGTTTTGAGCCACAATTTCTTTACCCATGATGGCCATTATTATCTCCAAAAAAGTGGTATTGCCATGGGCTCCCCTTGTGGGGGTGCTTATGCCAACATTGTGATGATCTTTTGGGAGAAGACATATGTCTTTTCTAGTATTTACAACAAGTTCATCAGATTTTATCAGAGGTTCCAAGACGACATTTGTATCTTTTGGAAAGGTAGTTTAGATTCTTTGAATGAATTCTTGGCACACATTAATAGTACTACTACATTTTTAAAATTTACTTATGAAGTAACATTTGATTTTTTGAATTATTTGGATGTCCATCTGGTCAAAAATGAGTTTGATAAATGTTACATGGCAACCATTTATAGGAAAAAACTTACAGTAACTCTTTTCTGCATTACACAAGTTGTCATCCTTTTCAACAAAGGAAAGCAGTGATAAAAGGTCAACTTGTAAGAGCAGCTCGCATGATAACTACATTCACGGAATTTCTAGCTGAATGTGACAATCTGCGATGTATGTTTTTGAGCAGGGGATACCCAAATGATTTACTTGATGTAGTGACTCAGGAAGTTGTTACTAAACGTCAAATTGGATTTTATAAACCCATATTGAACAAGCCCATGGTCAACCTGGCAGATTCACATGATGAGCATACTACTACTACTAGAACAACTTTTCAACAAAACAACATATTTATGAAATCTTTTATTACCACATTCACTTACGATCACAGTCTTATAAAAGATGTTTTGATTTGTAATTGGAGCATTGTTATGGAAGACAACTTGTGTCGCAACATGTTTTCCCAACACAGTGAACGTGGTATATAAGAAAGGGAAATCTTTTAAAGAAATATTGAAATATGGTTGCTATGATCGTAGTAAGAAAAACAGAGGTATGGTGAAATGTGGTGCCTGTAAATGGTGTCATAAAATTAACACAGGTTCTATTTTTAAAATCAGAGACCTCACATATAGAATTAGATACACATACAATTGTAAAAGTAAAGCGATTGTGTATCTTGCCCAGTGCAACCAATGCACAGCATTTTATATAGGCAAAACCGAGAGGATGTTTACTTGTAGGTTGTATGAGCATGATTATGCCATCAAAAAAAAGCATTAAACATAATGCTTTAGCCAAGCATATAAAAGAATTTTCTTCTCATTCTTTCGGTTTTGCCATTATAGATCATGTTACTATTAGTGATAGGTCTGCTTGGCCAGTTTTATTAGAATTGAAAGAATTAAGATGGCAAATATTGACACAGTCTGATACATGGCCAGGTCTCAATGAGAGAACATCTATCACTCCAGTATTAAAACTTAAAGCGTTGCACAGGGGAAAAATACATTAATATATTAATATTAATATTTAGAATTATGCTTTACAAGTTTGCAATGTTTGATGCACAGTGTTGTGTGTAATTAGATTTTTTACTAATGTTTATATAAAATTTTTTAAAAAAATTAAAAAAAAAAAAATTTTTTTTTAAAAATTAGATTTTTAATATATTTTATATACATTTTTCAGAATATTATTATTAGAATTTTGTTAAATTAATTTTTGTGCTCTTTTTAATGAATTTTGTAAAAACATCCAGTTATTTTGGTAACCAACCAGTAGATGGCGCATTACTGATAACCAATATGTGAAAAGGAAATGACATCATTAGATTGTTCATCAGCTGACAATTTGAAATTATATAAGGAAATGACATCATTGCTGCTGTTTGTCTGAAGAAGTTTGACATAGATCAAACGAAAAGCGCTTCACAGTTTATTTGATTTGAGCTTTTGTCTTCAATAAAATATCTTTTTGGCTTCTGCATCGTGGTTTGGTGGCTACTCCTGGATATTTTCTTCAGTTTGTTATCGTTTATTTTTCAACTCACATGGAATGTTATGGTAAGTACATAACTTCTTTTTAATGGCTGTGCAGAACTTTTGGGGGTTAATTTGGTGTTTCATTTGAATATTAGTCTTGTCTAATTTGATCATTTTCTTTACTTTATTCCTTACTTCTAGGTATTTTTGTTTAGAGACTTGGGTTCTAGTTTTGTGCAATTGGTCCCAGGCTTTATCTCTAGCTTTCAGTAGTAATCTAGTTTCCTTAGTAAGCCAAGGTGCAATATTGGCTTTAACTCTAATAGTTCTGGTAGACGCATGTGTGTTCAGATGGTTAAAAAAGTAGTATTGAAGTATTTGACTACTTCATCAAGGTTGAGTAGCTTGAGTGACTTCCAGTTGCAAGTTTTTAGAATTGTAATGAAGTTAGTAGGGTTATAGTTTTTTTTAATTTCTTATTTGCCGATATAAAGTATGTTTAACCTGACAGGTATGGTGCCTTAAAAGAAAGCTTGGTAGTTGGTCACTCAGGCCATCTGGTATGCAGCCAGAATGAAGGGATTGGGCTGGTCGTTTTGTCAGTATCCGGTCGAGGATAGACTGTCTCTTAGAGGAGTTGTCATATCTTGTGGGAGATTTGATGATGTGAGTAAATCCGTAAAGGTTAATAAAATTTGTGGATTATGGAAGTTACATATGAGCCAGTCTGCAATGGATATAAAAAGTTTACACACTCCTGTTAAAATGCCCGTTTTTTGTGATATAAAAAAATGAGACCACAATAAATTATTTAAAAACTTTTCCTACCTTTAATGTGACCTATAACCTGTACAATTCAATTGAAAAACAAACATCTGTTAGGGGAAAAAAGATAAAAAAATAAAAAAATGTAGAATAAGCTGGTTGCATAAGTGTCCACACCCTTAAATTAATATTGTGTTGAAGCACCTTTTGATTTAATTACAGCATTCTGTCTTCTTGGGTAGGAGTCTGTCAGCATGGCACATCTTGACTTGGCAATATTTGCTTACTCTTCCTTGCACAAGTGCTCCAAATCTGTCATATTATGAGGGCATCTCTTGTGCACGGCCCCCTTCAGGTCACCCCACAGATTTTCTATTGATTTAGGTCTGGGCTCTAGCTGGGCCATTCCAAAACTTTAATTTTCTTCTGGTGAAGCCATTCTTTTATTGATTTGGATATATGCTCGGGGTCATTGTTGTATTGAAAGGTGAAATTCCTTTTAATCTTCATCTTTCTAGAAGACACCTGAAGGTTTTAGGCCATACGTGACTAGTAATTGGACCTGTTCATAATTCTCTCCACCTTGACTAAAGCCCCAGTTCCAGCTGAAGAAACGCAACCCCAAAGCATGATACTGCCACCACCATGCTTCACTGTGGGGATGGTGTTCTTTTGGTGATGCGAAGTGTTGTTTTTGCGCCAAACGTACCTTTTGGAATTGTGGCCAAAAGTTCAACCTTGGTCTCATCAGACCATAACACATTTTCCCACATGCTTTTGGGAGACTTGATGTACTATTTTGCAAATTTTAGCCAGGCCTGGATGTTTTTTCTGTGTAAGAAAAGGCTTCCGTCTTGCAACCATACCCCATAGCCCAGACATATGGAGAATATGGGAGATTGTTGTCACATGTAGTACAGAACCAGTGCTTGCCAGAAATTCCTGCAACTCCTTCAGTGTTGCTGTAGGTCTCTTGGCAGCCTCCCTGACCAGTTGTCTTTTCATCAGTTTTGGATGGATGTCCAGTTCTTTGCAACATTACTGTTGTCCCATATTTTCTTCACTTTTTGATGACTGTCTTCACTGTGTTCCATGGTATATCCAGTGCTGTGGAAATTTGTTTGTACTCTTCTCCTGATTGATACCTTTCAACAATTAGATCCCCTTGATGTCTGCTGTCTGCGAACCATGGCTTTTGCTGTAGCAGGCAACTGAGTAAATGTCAGGAAAATCCTATTAGGGCAGATGAACTTTATTTGGGGTTAATCAGAGTCTCTTTAATTGATGGCAGGTGTGTACCCAAGAAGACTGAATGTTGTAATTAAATCAAAAGGTGCTTCAAAAAAATATTAGTTTAAGGGTGTGCACACTTATGCAACCAGCTTGTTGTACTTTTTTATTTTTTATATGTTCCCCTAACAGATTTGTTTGTTTTTCAATTGAATTGTACAGGTTATAGGTCACAAAGGTGGGAAAAGTTTTGAAATGATTTATTGTGGTCTCATTTTTTATATCACAAAAACCTGGCATTTTAACAGGGATGTGTAAACTTTTTATATCCATTGTATGTTAAAATCCCCCATGATGATAATTTCCTGTGGGAGTTCAATGGAGGCCCAGTTCAGTATGTTCTGTAGTGTGGATGTATTGTTTCCAGGTGGGATGTAGCATCCAGTTATGTTAATATATTTTTGGGGGGTTTATTGTTATTCTTGAAAGAATTATTTCAGCATTGTCAAAAATAGGGATGGCTAGATTCAGGTTGTCAACCTTCAGTTGATTTTTACATAATGTTGCTATTAGCTTTTATGTCATTGTGTAGGATATTGTAACCAGGTGCTAAAATGTCATTATCAGTAATGTGTGGTTTTGCCATGTTTCAGTTATCAGGATATCTGGTGAATATAATGGCATATTGCCTTGTAGCTCATGGATTTTGTTTTGGTAATGTTTCTTATATTTATGTTTAGTAATAACAGGACTGCAGCTTTCCTAGGAGTTGTAGAACTGAAGTTGGGCTGTTGTGGCTTTGAAGGGATGAGCTTGTGGGAATGGATAGTGGACCTGGATTTGGATGGACATCTCCAGTGAGATATAATTTAGATGCTATCTAGATTAAGGTTTTAATGTTTTTTGCTCTGTAACAGTCATAACTTTATTGAAGTTTTGGGAGAGTGGTGGTGAGGTAGGGATAAGTGGGGAGTGTAATGAGTGATTAGTATATTAAAGATAAAGATGGATGGGGAGATGCTTAAGTTGAAAGAGAGAGTATTTAGAGAAATATGTACGTAAAAATCTACTGCCAATCATTAGCGGACCGGAGTTCCGCTGTGGCGACCCCTAACTGGGAAAAGCCGAAAGATACAACAACAACATGGGGAGTAGTAGTGTGGTGTGGTGTTGATTCTACTTATGTGTTATGAGGTGGTGTATGCTAATGATGCTAGTAGTGCTAGGGTAACTGTGTAGATGTAGCATATTTTAGGTGTTGTATTTTAGGGAAGAGGTGTGTAGTATTAAAGGGATAAAGGAACTGGGTAATAATATAGGAGAGGTGTGTGGTTGGAGTAAATAGATTAAGGAAGTAAGGGGTAGGATGGGAATGGTTAGGTGGTAAGATGATGTAAGAATGTTTTGATTTGTCCTTATACATGTGTGGGAGTGGATATGATGTATAAGTGTAATTGAACTGGGGTGGGTGAGAACTGAGGGTAGGGTAGGGGTAGCGGAGTGAGCCCAAATGTAGCAAGGGCAATTGGAGCGGGTAGACCCGCTCAAAGGTTTGGACCAAAGAAAAGGAAAAAATACAGTCAGTAGATAAGTCTCTGGTACAGGCATTAAGGAAGGGAGTAGCAGAGAGGCAGACAGATGTTGACTGATAACTTAGTTATGTATTATTGATGTAAGTGGTTATGTACTATTGATGTAAGTGGACAAGTGGTGGGTGTAGTTAAATTTTATGGCAACATCAGCGGAAGGAACAGAGCTGATAAGAAGTGAGCAGAGTCAGAGAGATAGACTAGATAGCAATATGGTGGTGTACGAGTTGCCATTTCACAGTTTGAAACCCACAGAATTTTTTTGCTGAGCTTCAGGTTAGCTTTGCTGTCACTTCCTGAAAGTTGCCGGATGTCTTTTCAGTTATTGCCAACATGAATTTCTTTAATCACTTGTTCCTAAGAAAAAGAAGCAGGGTAGATGTGTGAGGTAAATGTGCAGATGGAAACTAGGCAAGTTAAGAATGAAAAACAGAAGTGAAGGGAGGAGGTAGCAGAGTAAATGAGGGTAAGGTTGCTTAGGTTGCTTAAGAGGAAGGGTAAGCAGCAAGTACTAGGGGAGAAGTAAAACAAAAACACAGACAGTAATGTTTAAAGAACAGCCTTAACATGAAAAAAGTATGATGCAGCTTACAGCTTTCAGAGATTCAATTTCAGGTCAATGATATTGTTCGTGACCAGCAGAAAATAATTTACACATTCTTTTCTCAGTGTGAGAGCATATAATAAATCCCAGCCTTTGCTCTACTAATTGTTCTTGTAAAACAGACAGCCTTAGCAGAATGCAACTGTAAACATTTAACAGAAAATGTTTCAGATTTCTATTACATTTATCTGCAGTACATGGGATGCTAGTCATGAACACGTGTATTTAATTCATGCAAAATGTATAACTCATCTGCCACATTAGGGAGGCTGTTCCATTCATCCACTATACTTTCTGTATAATGATACTTCATATCCTCTGAGTTACTTGTCTTTATCACCATGTTCTTACAACTTCTATTTTTTTTAAAGTGATATCCACTTGGGCTTTCTGTTTTTTTCTTGAGATACTTTCATATCTCATATTCTTATTTTCTCAGAAGTGTATATCCTTAGCTATTTTAACTTATTTTATTATGGCTTCTGAAACAAATCTTGCCCTCTTCTTAAATCATTGTTGGTGTACTTACAGTAATGAGATATCCAGAACTATGTGCAGTACCGTGATGCAGTAGTACTAAAGAACCGTGACAGCTGATTGGTTTTACTTAACAATGTATCTTCCTGTGAATGATGTATCTTCCATGCTTGCTTTCCTTTTTGGCTTCTGCTATAACTTCCTTCGGAACATTTCATTTGTTGTGTTACTTCCTCCAACTGTGTACCCATTTTCAGACTTTTTGTATCTCAGATGCATTTAATTTAAGATAACATTCTCAAGATTACTTTTCCAGTCTTGTCAATGTCCCTTTCATCTTCTCTATACCTTCATTTTATGTTAGTCTGTTCTTTTTTCAAAACATTTTGTCTTCATTAAAAAGATAAACTTATCTATGTTCAACATTAAATCACTATTGGAGTAGCCTAAGTTATTTGTGTTATACCTTGCTAAGGATATGACCAATCAGTCAGATTATCAAAGCTGTAGGCTACCGTTCACATCAGGAGTTCAAGCAGAGCTCCATATAAATAAGCAGTTAGAGTGCCAAAAGTTTCAGAACTTTCTTGCCACTAAAATGTATTCCTTCTGCAGGCTTTATGGAAGTAATAGTCAGCTTGCAGTCCTTCAAGGCTGGACAGGTAAGTCCTGTTTTGAAGAAATCCTTCCACTATTTTTGTTTTCTAAAGAAAACTAGTGTTAATCTGATGTCATCATTTTCATTTGTTTCTCAGCTGTTGGTTTTGGATCAGATCCTCGGATCTGACTTGGCCACTTTTACAGCTTGTGGAACACTGAAGCTCCTCTCTTACCCATAATGCACTAGGCCCCTACCATACCCCAAATGTCATTTGCTGCTTTCTCATTCGGACAATCGTCACTGTTAGCTCTTGAGTTATAGCTTGTTTTTTTTGTGATTAATATTAAATTCTACTTATATCCTTGTTATCCTTATTTTAATTTACTTATCCTTTTCATTTAATCCTCTCTTGCCCTTATTACACTATTTAGTATTTTTTTTCTAAACACTATTGTTGATATTTTCTCCCTTTCTCTTCCCTTTCCTGTACCTTTGAGATAGTCATTTTAAGTTACCATTGCTGGTAATACTTCCTTTTTCACTACTAGTTTAAATTTAAAAAAAATGTATTTCTTCTTTCCTTATCTTGTCTGCTATTATTTAAATAGCAATGTCTGAAAAACACTTGACTTTTAAAAAATGTAAGGCCTGTGGCCATAAGTTGGATGCACATGAATTGTGCGTTTATTGCTTAGGCCTGGCCCATTTAAACTCTAAATTCAATATATGTAAAGCCTTTAATCCAAGGACCCTTATAGAAAGCAAAAACAAATTAACCTTAAGAAAAGTAATGCCCTGTACATCCTCTAATTCAGCATCTGGGGCTCAAACCCCCAAGGAAGGTGATAAAAAGGAGGCCAAAAAGCATTCATCAGACCTTTCAAGTTCTTCTGCTCCGAGTTTGGAACCGCCTCTAAAAATATCTAAATTGTCAGATCCAAACCATCTGATCTGATTTCTTCTGATCCTAAATCTTCAATTTTGGATCTGACCCTTTCAGATTAGAAGAAACACAAGGATAGGTCTCCTTGGATCCAGTCTCCTCCGACTCTGGATCCGATATCTTCCCATCTCCTTTTCTGGAAAGACGCCACCACTCCAGGATTTCATCCATTGCTTCCTCTTTTTGATCCTCCAGAAGTCTGACCGAAGCAGATGTGGACAGGATGATGAGGAAATTTCTCTTGACGCAAATTCAAATGGAGATTCTCCTAGCTCCTACCTCATTGGGTCTGGAGACCTTCATTAGTACTGCTCCACCTATTTTCTCTCCTTCTCTGAACTGACCTTTCCTTTTGAAGCATTTGGATCCAAGATTCCCAGATCTGTCCATATTTGATCTGAAGATTCTTGTATCTTCTGTGCCAGTACCATCTCTGAGTGGACTGGCTCCAAGCATGTCAGAACCAAAAGACTCTCAGAGCCATAGCTTTTGAGCTGGATCCAAGATGTTGGAGTTGACTCTGAGATTGGAGCTCAGCCCTTGATAGCTCGGCTCTAAAGCCTACTTTGAGTAGTTTGCCTTCAGATCAGAAGGAGCCATCAGTTGGGAAACATGTCTTCTTGGAGACATCAGTTTCTCTTTCTGAGATATTTTCCTTTTGAGGTAGTGGAGAGAGTTTTCTCTGCTCCAAGAGAAAGGATGTATTCTCCTTCCTTGGCTGCTGCTTCCCAGACTCAGTTGTCTTTGAGTCTTGAGCCTCAACTTCCTACTCCACAGGGACAGCCAGCTCAAAGTCTCCAGTATACCCTTCAGGGTATATTGATATCTTCCGATAATTCTCTGGAACATCCTGCTGAAGAAGTCCTTAGGAGGCGAAAGTGCAAAAAGGGGCACTTAGACTTTCCTCAGGAGTCTGTCATGGACGATACTGATTTTGATGAGGGGGAAGGGTCCCCAGCATCATGACCTGACCTCATCTTATTTGGAGACATATTAGAGATCTTCAAACAAAGGGATAGGTGGTTATCTGACAGCCCTTCCCAAGAGGAATCAGTATTCCTGGAAGCCTTTGGGGCTGTTCCATCTACCTCCTGTGTGACTCTGCCCGACGATGAGCTCATTGATTTGATCTCTTGATGGGCGTGGAAGAGACCTGATTTCATTGAGCTAATCCCCAAGATACCAAACAGGATACTGGCAGCACCCAAGGACTGGGAATTTTGAAGCCAGGCAGTACCAGTTGACGCCATAATGACATGGTCATAACAGCGGCCACAAAAAAGGAACTAACAAAACAAAGTTCCTCTGTTCATCCCAGTAACAGGGAGTCTAGGGCATTGGACAGATTTGGGAAGCATGTATATGCTTCAGTGACCTTGGCACTTCACTCACTGAACTGTTTGGTACACTTCACCAGACTCCAGAGGGATTTGATTAAAGAACTCACCAAATCCCTCTCGGGGACCATTACTTCTGAGACAGAGAACTCATTGCCTCACTGTTGGCTATCCTACAGTCTATTTCAGAATTGTCCATGAGGCTCATCTCACATGCAGCTAAAAGTACCTCATGGGAGGCAGGTTCAGGCATTTCCCTTAGGAGGCATGTCTGAATATGCCTGTGTGATTTCGCAGAGCCCTTCAAGTCTTCTCTGTCAATGCTCCCTTTGATGGAAGTTCTTTATTTGGCCCCAAAGTTGAAGACTCATTATCCAGGTGTGAGCAGGATGGTACAACCCTGTCTGCTCTAGGTGTACATTTTTTAACTCCTCAAACAACCTTTTCTAGGAGTAAACAAGATGGTCAAAAATGTGGCTTAAAATGTGGGTTTCTTTCAAGATCCACGTGGAGATATTTCCCACAGGGCAGAGAGGTGAACTCTGACAGAAGACGCTACCCCTGTGACAGAGGACGCCCGCAGAACCAAGGGTCTGCAGACACTACAGTGCTCCTGAAAGGAGGCCCTGATTGTCTGGAAGCAGTTTGGGGGGGGAGGTGCTTATCCCTGCACCAGACAGCCTGGCTAGAGATTACAAAAGATTCATGGCTGTAGAAAATTATTTCCAGAGGGTATATAATTCCAGCCCTCCAACAGTGAAAAGAATTCCCAATGTTCCACCCAGTCAGGAGAAAGCAGCATCACTAGTAATAAAAAGCTGCTAGAAAAAGTCATCCAGGAGGTCTCCCCAGTCCAGAAAGAGTCTGGAACTTACTCAGGCTTCTTTTTAGTACCAAAGAAAACAGGGAACTGGAGATCAATTTTGAATTTCAGCAATCTGAACAAATAAGTTCAGTACACAAAGGTCTGGATGGTCATAGTTCAGTCCATTTTGCCTTTTCTGCACAAGGATAACTGGGTTGCTCAGTAGAGCTTTAGGATGCATGCTGTCATATAAAAATGAACAGGCAATCCAAAAGATTCCTACACTTCCAGCTGGGAGCCAGTCATTACCAATTCAGAGCTCTGCCCTTTGGTCTCACCACAGCCCCAGGGTGTTCACTAAGTGCATGGCAGTAGTAACAGCTTACTTGAGACTGCAGGTATTCCAGCTGTTTCATTTCTTGGATGACTGGCTCATAACCGTTCCAACCTGATCAAAGCTTGAGATTATGTACTCTAGTTATGCTCCCACCTGGGAATTACTATCAGTCACAGCAAATTTCAACTAGAACCATCTCAATTATTAGGGTTTATGAGGGCTTTGTTCAACACAGTATCCTTGACAGCCTCCTTCCCTTTACCAAGGGTACAAACTATACAATTCCAAGTTGAAAGGATCATTCAAAACTCCTCTGTTTCAGCTTGATTGATCCTTCAGGCATTGGGGGTCAGTGTCTGCTGTGATAGTTTTGGTTCCATTACAAAGATGCCGCATGAGAATTGTTCAGTGGACCCTAGCAACCCAAATCAAGATAACTCAGGCTTGCAAAAATTATCTCCTTTGGTGGATTTACTCCAATCAGATAATACAAGGTCGCCCCTTCACTTTCCCTTATCCCAAAGCCATAGTTACCATAGATGCTTCCCAGATCGGGTGGGGGCACTGCTTGGGAAAGACAGTACAAGGCATATGGTCTACTGAAGAGGCCAACGTACATTTCACTGTCCTAGAAATGAAAGCAGCCCTCTTAGCATTGCAAGCCTTCTAAGATGCTGTCCCCACTGGAACCATTGCAGTTCAAATGAACAATATATGTTAGTAGTTTGATACATCAGCAAACTAGGAGGAACCAAATCTTATCCCCTGTGTCAAGAAGCCTTGAGAGTATGGCAATGGGCTATCTCGTCCAATCATTTTC
Source organism: Protopterus annectens (assembly GCF_019279795.1). NCBI lineage: Eukaryota > Metazoa > Chordata > Ceratodontiformes > Protopteridae > Protopterus > Protopterus annectens. The sequence goes on along the minus strand of NC_056733.1, from coordinate 1,393,805,480 downwards.
TGATAACAAAGCACATTCCAGGGAAATCTAGTGTGATAGCAGACCAATTAAGCAGGTCCATTCTGATGCCTCACTTGTAGTCTCTCAACAAGAACGTGGTGGAAAAGATATTCCGTCTATGAGGCCAACCTTGCTGCAATCTCTTTACATCTTCCTTCAGCAACATGTGCAGTAGGTTCTTTGGCCTGGACCCCCACTGGGGGAATCACCAAGAGATGTTCTTCTCCACAATTGGCTGCCTAGTTTCCTTTCCTCCAGTAGTTTTAATCCCAGTATTTCTTCAGAAAGTATCTAGACTGAAGAACACAGTCATCCTCATTGTGCCTTATTGGCCTAGTTGGTTTCCCTTTCTTTGACCTCATCTGCTTCACCTACCATAGATTCTGGATTCAATTCCAGACCCCCTGTCTCATCCAGTAAACATGATTCACCCATACACCTTAGGGCTAAAATTGACCACATGGTTTAAATTTTCACATTGGAGTAAACAATTCATCCTTAGCTTCTTCCAAACTTTGCAAAACCTTTATAAGGAAAACCGTTCTTCTTAGACACCCTTTTAAAGACCCTACTCCCCCATGGGATTTGAATTTGGTTTTACAGTCTTTGACCCAATCTCCCATTGAACTGTCAGCCAAGTGTGAACTAAAATTTTTAATCTGGAAGACTGTCTTTTTAGTGGCCATTACATCTGCTAGAAGAGTATTCAAACTTCAAGCCCCATCTTCTAAGCCTCTTTATTTGATTTTTCATATGGACAGGATATCCTTACGAACTAACCCATCCTTCCTTTCTAAGGTGGTGTCAGAATCCAATATAAATCAAACTATCAACCTTCCAGTTTTCTTTCCAAATTTTTCAAACAAAGGAGAGTATATGTTACATTTTTATCTGCATAAGACAAGAAATTTCAGGAAATTAGATCAGTTATTTTCTCATTTTCATATTCAAAATTGGACAAATCATTTTCTAAAGTAACCTTAGCCAAATAGTTAACTGATCGTATTTCATTTATGAAAAATTGGATTTGCCTTCATCAAAAACTCTAAAAACATATTCTACCAGGTCTATGGCAACCTCTTCAGTATTTTTATCCAGAACTTCCTTGGATGAGATGTGTGCAGCTGCAACTTGGGTTAACCCTCATACCTTTATTGCTCATTGCAAATTGGAATTGGTCTCCAGGGGAAGAGCAGCCTTCAGCTCAGCGGTGCTTAGGAATATCCTTCCCTAGAGTCCTCTTGGGATTTAGGTAGCCGGGGACTCTGTTCCAACAGCTGACGAATGAATGAGAATGATAACATCAGATAAAAAAGCTATTTACTCACCATAATGTTACATCTGTGTTGTCCATTTTCATTCTTCCTCAACTTCCTTCCCTCTAACCCCCTACCAGTTTGACTTCTGGAAGGATTAGAAAATGCTAGAAGAATCAATGTTCCTTTATTTGAACTCCAGATGCTGGTATTTGTTATTTACTATATTGACTATAAGGTCATCAAACAAAATCTGAGGTATGGTAGGGGGACTAGTGCATTATGGATAAGAGAGGAGCTCAAGAGATTCAGTATTCCACAAGCTGTAAAAAGTGGCTGAGTTGGGTCCAAGGTTGGATCTGAACCCAGCAGTTGAGGAAGAATGAAACTAGGCAACACAGATGGAACATTATGGTGAGTACATAACTTTATTTCTGTAAAACTGATAATATTCATCAGTTTAACTACTGCAGTAGCCTTTGACTATTTGAATTGTATCCTGCCCTGGATACAACTGACCAGTCTTCAAAAAGCTCTGGCTTCATCCTTCACCTGCTTTCTCCATGCTAATTTGCTAGCCACTTGGAGGGAAATCAGCAGTCAGAGTGCTGACAACTTCAGTACTTTCTTGCTGACTCAACAGGAAGCACCTCTGAGATTTCACGGGAGCAGCAGTTGGCTGCAGGCTTCATTTCTGGCAGATAAGTCCACAAAGGAAAACCTTTCCACACATAAAATATTGCCTTTTTAAATATATTGATGCATTTTTATTTTCTGAAGCATGCTGTCTATTTGTATTAACATCAGAGCTTTCTTGTCAGAAACTTGTATTTTTAGAATGGGGCTTATTACTGAATATTGAGGCTGTTTTTTTTTTTGAGAAAAATATACTGCTTTTAAGACATTTTAGCTGAGCTGCAAGGAGATAAACACTGGGAAATGTTTTTATATGCTTCAGATATCGAATGTTTTAGTGCTTGTGTACACTTTGTGGCAACTTACCTTCATTATTTTACTGCTTGAGACAGTTTGCTTGAAGGTGTTATATTAGTAAGTGTATTTCAGAACTTGAAATATATTTTGTGTTTGGTGCTTATGTACACTTCGTGACAACTTACCTTCACTTTTTGTTTTCTCTTAGTGCACTTTCTGGGAAAGAGACTTAGAGTTCTTGAAGGTTTTGTGTACTGCTTGTGCTTTTAATTTTGAATTTTGAGGGAATATGTGTGTGTGTGTGTCTGTGCCTGTGTGTGTTGCTTGGAAATACCTGCCTGACAACTTACCTAAAGATCAACTCTGCCTAGCAGCTCTTACCAGTAATAAGGATTATTGGCTGCAGCATACATTCTTATACTGTTTCTACTTTTTCTTCTCCTGCTGTACCTATAAAGAAAAAGTAACAGAACAGGAGCCCTTTCCTACACCATGGTCTCAGGTGGTGCTTCATCCTCAGGTGGGTGATGCTGCAGTGGCTACTTACTGTTCCTCAGACCACTCACTGGTATCCCATGCTTTTTATGATGTTTTCCCTTGCACCACCATGGACTGTGGGTTAGCAATAACCTCTGTAGGAGGTCCAGCATCCAATCTGGAAATGGAAGAATCATCTGTTTTTTGGGGTCTGGAAGTTTCTCCAGGAGGTTCTTTTGGAGATGCTGGGGAAAGAGACTTCTTGCCTAGGATGAAGTGCTGTCTCTCAATCAGTCTCCTTCTAGGGATATCCCTAGAAAAATAAAACAAAAGTTTAGACATTGCTCACCCAAAGATATTTTGTCTGTTCATAAGGATATATATTTGTTTTACCTTAGCCTGGAGTTTATCCATTTCATAAGACTTGCTAGGTCAGTATAGTCTTGAGGAAAATGTGTTCTGTCTTAGAAACAGGGCTTTTTTGTTGTCTGATTTTCAAGCCTAAGACTCAGATTCAGTGGAAAGTTTGTCCTCTCTAACTCCTTTATAGGAGTTTTCCTTTTCTAAGACTTGTTTCAGGATTAATGACATCATTTTTTGGGAGTAAATGGATGTCCACCCTAAACTGAGAAAAATATTATGATAAGTTGTAAGTGGATTTACCAATTATGACAGCCTTGGAGGAAGTGTTAAATGCTGCCTGCAGTAACCTTGACCCTCGGCCTTCAGTCTCTGAAAAAGGCAGGACACTTATTAATATCAACCCTTTCCCTGCAGGCAAGAAGGTAAGGCCTTAGACAGATTTCATAAGAGAATATCCTTCTTCCAGTTTATTTTGTCAGATGTTGACACTTGTGGGTTGGTTTTGCCTCACTTCCTTCAGAATGTAAATCCTTCCTGAATCCTACAATTTCAAAGGTGTCTCGGGTATCTAAACGTGCTTTGGACAGTGTGTATAATTCTGCAGCTGCTAAGCATAGGGCCACTACTACTGCTACTGCTTTGAGAAAGTATGCTTGGTTACGTACTCAAAAGTTTTCTGATGAGGTAAAGTCTGAGATTTTAAACTCTACTGTAGACAAGGTTTTCTTTGGTCGTGCTGATACTCAAGTTCTCAAGCAGTTTGATGACAGAGGGAAATTAATCCAGGGAGTTACTAAGACTTTTCATTCCCTACATTATAAATCTTACAAGCCCTCTGCTTTTTCAAAAAACAGTAATATAATCGATCCCTGCCATCTTCTGGCAAACAGGAAACAAAAAAGAGATGTCAGGAAAAGATTAATAAAAAATTGGTATCCTTTCAAAAAAGAGATTGAGTTCAGCTTCAGAATGTCTCTGCCAGCATCCCCCTCCCCACACCCATTTGCAGAGTCTTTTGTCAGATGTCCAATGTCCTTAACATGTTTTTTTTTTTCACTCCTTACCAGTCTGAGTTTCTATGCAGATAAATGTTCAGAAATTGTCCTTGACTCTGTCACACAGGATTGTGCTTTTAGATGGCTTTCTAGACACATCTCTTCAAAAGCATTCCTGACAAAGCAAAATATGCATTTGTATCTGGACAATTTCTTGATAGGTTCATAGGTTGGTACTAGGCTGTCGGCCCTAGGGCCTATACAAGCCTAGCCATAACAATTCCCTGGCTATTTCTTCCCACAGTATTTACTTCCCTGGACCCCTGTCTAGCAGGGCGACTGATGTGATCCTCAGGGTAAATTTCCTTTCTCCCATCCAATCTTCAAGGTTCCTTTTGAAGAGGGCCAAAGAGGCGCTGTGCTTGACATGTATGCGCAGTCTATTCCAGAGTCTGGGGAGTCTCTGGGTCAGGAACCTATCCCTCCAGCATGTTTTGTTCATTATGATGACAAGGTTTAGATCCATGGAGTGTGTGGCTCTGAGGGATTGGAATTTCTTTAAGTGTAGCATGTCCAACAGCTCTGGGTTTGACATGGCCTTGTATGTTAAGCAGGGAATGCCTCTGAGTCGATAATATGCGACAGAGTATAGCTGGAGTTTTTTTAGACGGTCAGCATAGGGCATCTGCTTTAGGCCTGTGATTCTTTTAGTGAGGTATTTCTGCGGCCTTTCCAGTTGTTGCAGATGTCTTGAGAGGTACATACCAAATGGGGTGTTGTATTCTATAATGGGTCTAATGACCGACGAGTATAGTGGGACAATGACCTCCTTTTTTCTGGATGAAAAGCCCTTAGTGATGAGATGTGCCACATAGAAGGATTTCCTGACAGTTGTGGCGATGTGGTTATCGAAGGTAAGACTACTGTCCACCTGTGTCCCTAAGTCTCTTATCACACTTTGTGTTTAGTGTATTGCCACCTATGTGGTAATTCACGGGTACATGTTTTTTCCCAAAGGGGATAACCATACAATGTTATGTAGTGCAATCTCGCCTTCATTCTTACCCGTGGGTTCGGAGCCAAATCTCAGCTCCGACTCGGCCATACTCTAGCTCGAAGTCTTCAATTGGCTCGTAGCTAAGAGGAATGCCATTATGAAACAGGTCTATTCCCCAGATCTCATTTGCCGCTTGTTATGTTCAGACGTGGTCTTGCTTTTGGCCGTGGCTAAGTATACTGTTTATAAACTTTTGACTTGTTGCTCAAAAAAAATTATTTTCATAGCTCTGTGTATGTGGTAGTGGTGTTATACTGCCTTTGTTTTGCTTCTCCTGCTGTTTTTGTGGCCTTTTCGTTGGTCGTTTTGGTATCCCGTTCATTTCCTTTCTTCCCATGGGCTAGGCCCGTTTCAGTTAGAGGATCTAGTCCTCCCCATTGTTTCCGTGTGGTCTTTGGTTTGGTGCTCCATTCTGTTAGCTTTTAGTATTGTCGTGTCTGGCTAGTGGTGCTATCCTGCCTTAGTTTCCCTGGTCTAGGCCCATTTAAGTTAGAGAATCTAGTCCTCTCTGTAGTCTTTTTCCCGCTGGTTACTAGGCCGTTTTTAGTTAGAGGCGCTAGTTTCCTGTGCGGGGTTTAGTTGGGTCCAGTGTGTGTACGTATTGCTTTGTACTTGTGTGTGTTCTCCTTTATTCAGCATGTCCAAGGATTCTAAGGAAAACAGGCCTTCGGGCTTTGAAAAGTGTGTTGAATGCAACAATAAAATGTCATTCCTTCAGTCCGCATGTACTACAGGAGAGGAAGAACAAGCTCATTTTGAAAGGACTGCTTAAACACTCCTTCTAGGAAGACTTGCTAAATCTTCCAGTGCCTTATCTTCTCCAGCTAAAAAGGACAAAAAGACTTCTAAGAAGCGCTATCCGGTTCCGTGTGTTTCTTCGGAGCTGCCAGAGAAAGTTGCTAGAACAGCTTCTCCTTCTTCGGTTCCATTGGCCTTGGTGCCAACAGAAGGTAGTGTCTTGACGCCTTTCGGAGCCGGTCACGGATATTTTGGTTCAGAGCCGGTCTCCAGTTATTCGACCAGTTTCTCCTTCTTGCAAGTCCCCTTCCGTAGGGAGATCCAGATCTCTAACTATATCCTCCAGGACCCTTTCCGATGAGGACGTTGATAGAGTGGTGAAGAAACGGCTTCAGTCATCGGTGTTGTCCAAATTGATTTCGACTCTGACCCAGTCGGCTCCGGAGCCTATGGCCTCTTCATCCTTTGTTGTTCCTCCTCCGAGCCTTTCTCGGCCTTCGGAGCCAGAGTTGTCGGTTCCGTCGGGTGCCGTTAGGTTGGTTCCAGTTGCCTCACCTGGCCTTTCGGTTCCGATTTCCACTCCGACCCCGTCGGCTGCGTCCACGGGGTCGAGGGTCCATGGTTCTCTGGTTGGACCTGTGCGGGAGGGCTCAGATCGATCTTCATCGGTTTCGAACTTTCCTCTCGGTGCTTCGGCTCGAGTGAGCTTGGACCCGACATCTGCTTCTGACCTCAACTCCTTGGTGCCGAGGGCTACTACTGTATCAACTACAGTTAGTCGGTCTTCTGAGCCAGGGGGATCAGCCTTTAAGGTTATGAGGAGCGTGTTGGCCAGGTCATCAGCTGCATCCTATGGCACCGATACTCTGCCCTCTCTGGCACCGGTGTCAGTTTTGGATACCCTCTATCCCTGGGCAGTGGAGACCCTAAGCCTCAGGATTCCTCCATGAGTGGTCCCCAACTTTCTGACATCTTCCCAGAGTTTTTGCCTGAGGAGCCCGCCAGAAAGAGATTGTGTAAGAGGAAACACCTCGACTCCCCAGATGAGTCTCTCATGTCGGACACTGACCTTGAGGAGTCAGAGGGGTCCCCCAATTTGTCTTCTGAAGATATCTCTTTTTCGGATAGCCTTGAGATCTTGAAGCAAAGACGTGGTTGGCCCTCCAAATCCCCTTCTGATGAGGAGTCTGTGTTCCTGAAGGCTTTCGGGTCTCAACCCTCCGCCTCTTGGGTTTCTCCCCCTTTCGATGAGCTACTAGATCTTGTCTATTGAAAGGTGTGGGAAACTCTTGACACTGTTGAACCGGTCCCTAGGAAACCCAATAAGTTTTTGTCCGCCCCCACTGATAAGGAATATCTAACAAAAGGTGTTCCAGTAGATGCCATGGTGGTGGCAGCAGCCACCAAGAGGGAACTTGCTGAAACTTCGTCTACCGTCCATCCGCCTAACAAGGAGTCCCGAAATATGGACAGGTATGGGAAGTGTTTGTTTACCTCAGTGGCCTTTACACTGCGGTCGCTGAACTACTTGACGCATTTTACAAGGCTCCAGAGAGATCTCCTAAAAGAGCTAGGAGATTCTCTACAGGGTAACGTTTCTGATGCTGTGGCACAGAATGTCAGTGCACAGATGTCTACCCTAAATTCCCTTACCAACTCCGCCATGAGGCTGATCTCATACGCAGCTGATGGAGCGAGTAGGGCAGTGGGTTCTGGAGTCTCTCTTAGGAGACACTCTTGGATGTGCCTGTGCAATTTCGCGGAGGCCTTCAAGTCTACGTTCACCAATGCCCCTTTGACAGTTCATCGTTGTTCAGAACCAAGGTGAAGGACACTCTCACTAGGTGCGAGCAGGAAGGAAAAACCCTGTCTTCCGTGGGAGTCCATTTTTCCATGCTTTCTAGACCTTACCCCAAGGGCCAGAAGGGTGGTAAAATGTGGTTCAGGAAGTCGCAGAGGTTTTTTTTAGGATGCACAAAGTGATTCCCCCTCCAGAGGCAGGGGAGGGGATGGAAATTTAGGTAGATGCCACCCTAGAGGCAGAGGAGGCCCGCATAACCAAGGGGACCGTGATTCCTTTCCTGGTGCGCCCTATCAGCGCTCCTGAAGGGAGGCCCGACTGTGCGTCTCTGGAGCTGGTCTGGGGTCACATATCTTTATTCCCAGAAGCCTGGCAAGATGTCACCCAAGACGAGTGGGTATTAAAGATAATTTCCAGAGGTTATCATATTCCCTTCTCTTCTCCTCACCCGCCAACCAAGAGAATCCCAGACTTTCCACGCAGTCTCAGGGATTCTGCAACTTTAGAAATAAACAAGTTGCTTTCAAAGAGAGCCATCCAGCCTGTCCCTGCAGACCAAGTAAGATTAGGGACATACTCCAGATTCTTTTTGGTGCTGAAAAGAACAGGGGACCTGAGACCCATCTTGGATCTCAGCCGATTGAACCTTCATGTACAAAAGTCCAAGTTCCGCATGGTCACCTTACAGTCAATACTCTCTCTGTTAGGGAAAGATGCGTGGATGTGCTCCATCGACCTCAAGGATGCTTACTACCATATCAAGATGGACAGGACATCGAGAAGTAATCTACACTTCTGGTTGGATCCAGTCATTTTCAGTTTCGCACTCTACCCTTTGGTCTCACCACAGCCTCCAGCGTGCTCACCAAATGCATGGCAGTGGTAACTGCTCACTTGAGACATCAGGGATTCCAAGTGTTTCCATACCTGGATGACTGGCTCCTTTCTGCCACCACCAGGCATCTTCTGTTACAGACCAGGGACACCACCATTACACTGTGCCAAAGGTTAGGAATTACTCTAAATTGGAAAAAATCTGCCTTGTTGACCTCGCAGCGTGTCACTTTTATCGGTGCTGAACTAGATACGGTGTTCATGAGGACCTTCTTACCAGGAGAGAGAATTCAGGCTCTACAACAGCAGGTCTGTGCCTTACTACCATTGAGGAAGGTCAAGGCAAAAGTGGTCTTCAAGTTATTAGGGACCATGGCTGCCATGATCATGCTCGTTTCCCTTGCCAGACTACACATGAGGGTTCTTCAGTGGCTGCTTTTCACCCAGTGGTCACTATAGCATCTTCCACTCTCCCATTCTATTCTGATTATGGACACATGCAAGCAGGATCTACGCTGGTGGCTTCAGGCCAGCAATCTCAATGTGGGCAAGCCTTTTGTTCCATCTTCTCCAGTTGCCATGGTGACCAGGGATGCCTCTCAGATCAGTGGGGGGGGGCATTATCTTGGCAGAACAGTCCAAAGCACGTGGCAGGATCACAAGACCCATTTGCATATCAATGTATTGGAGATGAGAGCAGTGCTATTAGTGTTGCAAGCACATCAGAGCTTTCTCCCTGTAGGGACAATTGCAATCCACTCAGACAACATGCTAGTGGTATGGTATCTGAACAAACAGGGAGGAACCAAATCATACCCCCTTTGCAGAGAAGCACTTCGAGTTTGGCAGTGGGCGGTGTCTTCTCAATGCTTTCTAGTTGCAATGCATATACCGGGGAAGTCCAACGTGATTGCCGACAGGCTGAGCAGAGCTATCCTAATGCCTCACAAGTGGTCCCTGAACAATTATGTTGTGGAGAAGATATTCCACAGATGGGGGTCAGCCTTGCTGTGATCTATTTGCCAGCCCTCTCAATGCCAAATGCAGCAGCTACTTCACCATTATCCCCCCAGAGGGGGAGGCACCCAAGGACGCTCTGGTGCACGATTGGCCCTCCGTTCTTCTCTACGCCTTTCCACCGTTACCTCTGATATCAAAGGTCATTCAGAAAGCACAGTCTTTGGGAAGCAAAATGATCCTCATTGCCCCACACTGGCCTCGTCAGATTTGGTTTCCCTTCCTTCAACTCTATGTAATGGACAAGCCCTGGATTCTGGACCCAGCTCCAGATCTGCTGACTCATATGTCAGGACAGTTCCATCCCTCCATCCAGACCCTCAAGTTGACAGCTTGGCTGCTCCAGTTCCGTCCTTAGTCAGGCTTCATGATTTTTCTCCGGAAGTGGTCCATATTCTATCATCTTCCCACAAGCCTTCTACCGGGAAGATTTATTCCAGTAAGTGGAAGAGATTTTCTATTTGGGCCCGTGAGAGACATATTGATCCTTATACAGTACCTATTTCAGCAATATTAGAATTTCTTTCTCAACTGTTCAGTCAGGGGTCAGCTGCAGCAACCATTAAAGTGCAACTGGTAGCGATTTCTACCTTTCACATTGCTAATGAGCCCAACCTTATGGCTCATAGGCTTTGTAGGGCTTTTCTGAAAGGGACATTGTTACTCCGACCTCCAGTCTTTGATCCAGTAATGTCATGGGACCTCAATTTTGTATTACAGAAGCTCACCTCAACTCCCTTTGAGCCCACAGCTACGTGTAACATTAAATTCTTGTCATGGAAGACAGTATTCTTGGTAGCCGTAATTTCAGCTAGGCAGTTCTCTGAACTCCAAGCATTATCGATTAAGCCACCTTATTTGGTGTTTCACAAAGATAGGGTCTCCTTAAGAACCAGTCCTTCCTTTGTTCTAAAGGTTGCCTCTGTTGTCAATATCAACCAATCCATTGAGTTGCCTGTGTTGTTTTCTGAATTATCCAACAAGGCAGAATTTAAGTTTCATCAGCTAGATGTTCATAGACAATTGCGTTTCTTTTTACACAGGACAAAAGATTTCAGGAAATCAGATCAAATGATTGTCTCATTTTCAGACACTAGACTTGGGGTTCTTGTTTTTAAGGTAACCTTGTCTCTCTGGATCTTGGATTGCATCTCATTTATTTATGCTTCCAATGGCAAAGAATTACCCTTTAAAGTGAAAGCTACACTATCTGTGGCTACCTCAACTGCATTTCAGGCTAAGATGTCTATGGATGATATTTGTGCTACAGCAACATGGGCTTCACCTCATACCTTTATTAGTCACTACAAATTAGATCTGGTCTCTAGAGGCAGATCTTCCTTTGGTTCCACAGTGCTCAAGAGTATTTTTCACTGAGCCACCCAAGATCAAGGTGCTAGGGACGCTGTCCCCATGGGTAATAATGAAGGCGAGATTGGACTACATAACATCAAGAAGTTATGTACTCACCATAACTTTTGTTGTATGTAGTCCATCTCACCTTACATTCTTACTAACCCTCCCTCCTACCCCCTCCTGGAGGATCTGGAGGTATAGTCTCTAGGTGTCAGTAGTCCTTTCTGTTGGGGTTGTTCTTCTTCTCAGTGTGTGTGTGTGTGTGTGTGTGTGTGTGTGTGTGTGTGTGTGTGTGCGCGCATGCTTGCAGCAAACACGATCTGGGCAATAGACCTGTTGCATGATGGGATACCTTTTAGCCATGAACCAGTTGAAGACTTCGAGCTAGAGTATGGCCGAGTTGGAGCCAAGGTCCGGCTCCGAACCCACGGGTAAGAATGTAAGGCGAGATGGACTACACACACCGAACTTTATGGTGAGTACATAACTTCTTGTTTCTTGGCATTGAGCTTGAGCCCATGGCTCTGGCACCAAGCATCTGTTTCTGTAAGACCATTTTGTAGAATATCTACATCATTTGGGGATTCAATAATGGCTCCCAGTTTGCAGTCATCTGCGAACTTTGTTAGCCAGAGTCCCTTAGTGTTGGCCTGTACTTCAGAGAAGTAGATGCCAAACAAGAGCGGTCCCAGGACTGAACCCTGAGGTACTCCACTTGTCTGGAGCTGGATTTGGAGTCGGCTACTTTTACAGTGTGGGTTCTGTCAGTAAGCCAGTTGGCAACCCATTGAGTGACATAGGGATTAATGCCCAGCTTAGTAATGAGTTTGAGACTTCAGCCAGAGAATATCTCAGGATTCTAGGGTTCATGGCTTCTTTGTTTCTCATTATTCCTCTTGCCAGGTTATACATGAAGAAAATTCAATGGCTTGAGAAAAAGTTTGAATCCAACAATCTGATGTCAAACGTCATTCATACTTGACTGTTGGGTTTGATTCTGCTCCTCAGAACCGCATCAGCTGTTATATCAAGCTGATATCAGCTAGAACCTCTCAAGCCAAGACTACCCAAAGTGCCTTTCTTCCCTTCACCTCAGATCTTATGTGCCATGTAGAAAATCGAATGTGGTTTAAATTGTTGCTCGTTCTTCTTTGTAGTTATTGTCAGTGTTGTGTATGGTGTGTATTGGTGTGAATGTTTGTATAATTTTTTTCCTTTGCCCTTTCTGGTAGTTTCCACTTACCATCATTGGTATAGGCCCTTCCGTCTACCTCTGGTAATTCTTAGATACCATTGCTGGTATCTTTATTTTCCTTCTTTCTTCTATTACCCTCTTGGGGTTATTTTTCTAAGTGCCATTGTTGGTATATTCATTAAAAAAAAAATCTGTACTCCCTTTTTTCCTTTAGTTTTTTGTGTGTGTATCCATGTGTCTGTGTGCGTGCCTTCTTGCTGTTTTTGAAAGATGGCAGAAAAACAGAATGGAACTACAGGTTTTAAGCAATGTGAGGACTGTGGCAGAAAGATGCGCAACTCTGATGGGCATCTTTCATGTGTTTGTTGTTTAGGTGCCCCTCATTTGGAGATGCAACCGTCATGCAAACTCTACAAGGGTTTCATTGCTTACACCCTTGCAGGGAGGCGAAACCAACTTATTCTCAAGGGGCTGTTAAAATGCCCTTTCAGTGAGGCTTTGTCTGAGATAGAGACATTTAAGTCTCCCAGAAAGAAATCTAAGAAATGGAGCCATTCAGTACCTTCGTCCCCTAAGGTACAGGAAGCTAAAACTACTTAGGAACCAAGGCCTAAAATATCTAAATCTGCACTGACTCCTGCTCTGGCACTGAAATCTGCTACATCTCCCATGGTGCTGACCATTTTTGAAGCTATCAAAACTCCTATGGTGCCGACCTTATCATTGGTACCGATGATCCTCTCTGCACCAACAATAGTCTCTACAAATATTCTGGTAACATCCTCCCATGTAAAGCAAATTACTGGTCAACAGACTACGGTGCTGAAGTCGAGAGTACATCCAGGACTTAATACTCCCCATCTATAGACCCTTTCTTGGGTTAGCAATTAAGTCCATTTCTTGAAAGGCCAGAATCGCCCTTAGGGATGTCCAGCTGTTCCACCAGGAGCCTTTCAGAGCTAGATGTAGTCAGATTGGTGGCTCAGCTCTTGACAACCACAGGCCTTCCTGCTCCCCCTAGGACCTCTCTCCCATCTGGAGCCGAGGGTTACTCTCCCAGGACACCCACTTATCTTCCTCCTTCAACCTCTCCACAGGTCTTGGAGCCCACTACTTCAACATTCCTGGTGCCAGGTACTTTGGTACTGATGGTGGATCTCACCTTGGTTCCTGAACTGACTCTGTAGTCTGTAGCTCCATCAGAGCCAACCCACCCACAGAACTGTGATTTAGCTGCCGGCTCTGGGATTCCTGGATCGGCTCAGATTTTTTTTCCATGATGCCAGCCATAGTTCCTGGTGCCCTGGCAGTTACAAGTCCTCTTGTGGCTCCTACTCCAGGAGAGGGCTTGTCCGGAGCATGATGTGACCCTGTTTCCGAGGTTGTCTTTCTCAGTTCTAGGCTTACATTCCTCTTTGGGTGGGCCTGCCTTCCAGATTATGGAGAGAGCCCTGCCTCAGCAGGCTCACAGTTGGCACCATCCCTGTTGGAGTGTTACATTTTTGTATCCTCTGGCTCGCAGCTGTCACAATCTGCTACCTTGGGGCAGTGGGCACAATAGCAGCAAGATACCCTATTGCAGGGTCCCCCATCTTCGGAGTACTCCTCAGACCGTCTCCCTGAGGAGTCACCCCATAAGAGATCATGCAAGAGGAAGCACCTGGATTCTCCAGAAGAATTGGTTACTGAGGATACAGATTTCAGTGAAGGGGAGGGGCTCCCATCGGTCACCACCCTGAAGATGTCTCCTTTGGAGACATCCTGGAAATTGTAAAACAGAGGGATGATAGGAATCTCACAAACCTATCCTCCAGGGAATCTGTTTTCTTGCAGGCTTTTCGTACCCAGCCTTCTACTTCTTGGGTGACTCTGCCTGCCAATGAACTGATCAAACTCATTGTGCAGGGTACATGGAAGGCTCCTCATACCATAGAGCCAATTCCTCAGAGACAAGACAAAATTCTTTCAGTGCTGGAGGACCAGCCCCACTGGTCGAAGGGTCTAGGAGTGGATGCCATGGTGGTGGCAGCTGCCACAAAAAAGGAAATTGCCAAGGAGAGTCCAGCTGTCCATCCTCCAAACTGAGAGTCCCGGACGATGGACAGATTTGGGAAATGGGTCTTCGCTTCATCAACCTTTGCCATACAGTCCTTGAATTTTTTGACACACTTCACTTGACTCCAAACGGATCTGATAACTGAGCTTTCCGAGACCTTAGTGGGAGCAGTATCTGACGAGGTCTGGGATAAGGTTGCCTCCCAGCTTGCCATCCTAGAGTCGATCTCCAGTTCGTCCATGCAGCTTATTGCATATACAGCTGAAGGGACATCCAGGGCAGTGGGTACAGGCATTGCCATCAGGCACCACGCCTGGATGTGCTTATGTGACTTTGCGGACCCCTTCAAGTATTCCTTTATCAATGCTCCTGTTGATGCTACTTCATTATTTGGCCCAAACTTCAGAGACACATTAGCCAGGTGTGAGAAGGATGGAAAGACCCTTTCTGCTGTGGGCATGCATTTTTCCACCTCTCAACGACCTTACTCCAGGAATCAGAGCAGTGGGAAGATGTGACTCAGAAAGTCACAAGGGCCTTTTCGAGACACACGTGGCAAGTATTCCTCCCAGGGCAGAGGGGGGAACTCTTCGGGAAGATGCCTCTCCCATGGCAGAGGGGGCCCGTGCAACGAGGGTTTCAGGGATTCTTTTTCAGGACAGCCCTACCAGCGGCCTGATTGCTTACCTCTGGAAGCAGTCGGGGGGAAGATTCTCTCTGCACCATTCAGTGTGGCACACAGTAACATCGGATTCCTGGGTGCAGACAATAATTACAAGAGGCTACCATATCCCCTTTTATCTTTATCCCAGACCACAAAGGTGAATCCCCGATGTTCCACCCAGTCAGAGGGATATAGCAGCACTAGAAATTCAAAAGCTGCTTCAAAAAAGAATCATCCAAACAGTCCCACCAGACCAAATAGGATCCGGATTTTACTCAAGATTCTTTTTAGTGCCAAAAAAGACTGGGGACTGGAGGCCATTCTTGGACCTCAGTGTTCTGAACAAATTTGTACAACAGACAAAATTCCAGATGGTCATGGTTCAGTCTATCCTTCCTTTTCTGGAGGAAAATGACTGGATATGTTCCATAGATCTTCAGGATGAGTATTACCACATACAAATGGACAAACGCTCCAGAAGATACCTCCGCTTCTGGCTAGGAGCCAGTCATTACTGATTTCGAGCACTGCCGTTTGGTCTCACCACAGCCCCCAGGGTGTTCACAAAATGCATGGTAGTGGTAGCAGTTCACTTAAGGCTACAGGGATTCAATATGTTTCCATATTTAGACGACTGGCTCCTCACTGCCCTCACCAGGCATCTGCTGCTTTCCACCTTGAACTCTGTTCTAAGGCTTGCAGAGTTCTTGGGCATCTCAATAAACAAAGAAAAGTCTCAACTATCCCCCCACGCAGGACATAGAATTCATAGGAGCAAGACTAAAAACAAAATCCTGCATGGCAGCTCTTCTACTTCACAGATTGGTGAAGCTGAGGTTACAACTTCAAGTGACACTTTCTCAAGACAAAGTTAAGGCTCGTCTAGTCTTACAGCTCCTTGGGTTCATGGCGGCAACAATCACCCTAGTTCATCTGGAGAGGTACCACATGAGGCTGCTTCACTGGCTCCTGGCATCACAGTGGTCACTGTTAACTCATCCAGTGTCCCACCCAATCCACTAACCAACCGATGCAAGCAGGATTATTCTTGGTGGATGAAGCCAGAAGACAAATTATGGAGCTGCCCTTTTCCCCCCTCTCAGCCCAAGGCCATAGTGACTATGGATGCATCCATGATTGGGGGGGGGGGGTATTTTCAGGGAAAGACAGTCCAATGCACTTGGTCCCCTCAAGAGGCCAATTTGCATATCAGCGTCCTAGAACTGAGGGCAGTGCTGTTAGCGTCGCAAGCATGCCAATCTGCCATCCCTTCAAGGACAACTGCTATTCAGTCAGACATGTCAGTGGTCTAGTACATCAACAAACGGGGGGAACCAGATCCTACCTTCTATGTTGGGAAGCCCTTAGAGTTTGGCAATGGGCAATCACCTCCAACCACTTTCTGATAGCAACGCACATTCTTGGGAACTCCAACATGATTGTGGACAAACTGAGCAGATGCATTCTCCTGCCTCATGAGTTGTCTCTCAGTTCCAATGTAGCAATGAAGATCTTTCCTCTATGGGGCAGTTCACCTCTCCCATAAACTACAAATGCAACAGCTGCTTTGCCCTAGTCCTCCCTTGGGGAAGTCCCCAAGAGATCTGTTCTCCATGATTGGCTCCTGGGATGTCTTTATGCCTTCCCTCCAATCCCTCTAATTCCCCAATTTTTGAAGAAAGTCCAACGGTTAAGATGCAAAGTGATTCTCATTGCGCCTTATTGGCCCCGTCAGGTCTGGTTTCCCTTTCTCTGGCCTCACTTAGTTCACCATCCGTGGATTCTGGATCCAACTCTAGACCTGTTATCTCATCCACAGTGCCTGGTTCATCACAACCTACAAAATCTCAAGCTGATGGCTTGTTTTCTCCACTTCCAGTAATTTCCAGGTGAAACAATTTATCTCCCCCAGTACAAAAGATACTTTTGGATTCCCATAAACCATCCACCAGAAAGCTTTATCTTAGTAAATGGAAGAGATTTGTATTTTGGTCTTTTGAAAAGGATATTGATCCTTTCTCAGCCTCAATTGATAAGGTCTTGGAATACTTAACCACCTTATTTTAATTGGGAGCCTCTACTTCTACCATTAGAATTCATTTAGCTGCCATTTCAAATTTCCATAACGGATTCGATGACCATTTCTCAATGTCTCACTGTCTCTGCAAAACATTGCTTAAGGGCGCTTTACATTTGAAACCAGCTTTCAAAGAGCTCATTGCACTTTGGAATTTAACATTGGTCTTACAATGTTTGGTCCATCAGCCTTTCAAGCCAGCAGCCACCTGTGATATCAAGTTTTTAATCTTGAAAGGCTCTATTCCTGGTAGCTATCACTTTGGCCAGGAGAATCTCAGACTTGCAGACTCTGTGTGTAACACATCCATAAATCATTTTTCACAAAGAGAGTGTATCACATAGAACTAATCCCTCCTTTCTACTTAAAGTAGTGTCAGATTTCAGTATTAATCAGACCATAGATTTACCAGTCTTCTTCCCAAATTTCTCAAACAAGGGAGAATATTGTTTGCATTTGGTGGACGTACACAGACAATTATGTTTTTATTTGAATAGAACAAAATCATTTAGAAAATCGGACCAATTGTTTCTCTCCTTTTCAGGTACAACACTGGGCAAACCAGTTTTGAAAATCACTCTGTCAAAATAGTTGAGAGATTGCATTACTTTTATTTATGACTAAAATAAGCTAGACTTAACAAAAGTTAGGGCTCATTCTACCAGATCTGTTTCCACTTCAGTAGCCTTTCATTCCAGAGCTTCTATGGATGACATATGTGCAGCCGCAACTTGGGCTACCCCCCCATACCTTTATCACTCATTAAAATTGGATACAGTCTCCAGGGGAAGAGCATCCTTTGGCTCTATAGTGCTCAGGAATATCCTTCCCTAGGGCATCCCAGGGTCTAACGTAGGTAGTGACTTTGTCCCAACAGTCAAGTTAGAATGAAGATTGACAACATCAGGTAAAGAAGTTACGTTCTTACCATAACGTTCCATCTGTGTTGTAGATCCTCATTCATTCTTGAGATCCTACCCTCCTTCCCCCTCCAAGAGACTCCTGGAGGTTGGGAACTAGTCCTGGGGTTTTAGTAGGGTTGTTGCTCAGACAAAGCTTCCATGATTTTATACTTTATGGACAAAACTCGATCTAAGGTGAAGGGAAGAGAGGCAGTATGGTTAGTCTTGGCTTGAGAGTTTCTGGCTGGGCCCAGCTTGATATAACAGCTGAGTCAGTTCTGAGGATAGGAACTGAACCCAGCAGTCAAGAATGAATGAAGATCAACAACACAGATAGAACGTTACGGTAAGAACATAACTTCTTTTTTATTTTTTCATTTTCTGGGATTTTCAAATTCCAATTTTGGGCTTTATCAAGAAAGAACTGAATTGGCAGTGGCAATAAGATGCCTCAGTTTTGCTTGGGGAGCGGTTTCTGTGAAGGTATGGCTGTGAGGCCTATGGGTCAGTTCAGGCAGACCAAAGCACATAAATGTCAGAGATGTTAGCTGTGATCCATGCTACAAAATATTTTCATGACCAGTGGTCCCCGGGACCATTACAGGTAATTACAGACAATACCACTGTAACATGGTACATAAAAAACAGGGGGACTCCAGGTCTCACCCCCTCTGCATGATGGCTTTGGATTAGTTCTACAACATTGTATAACCCTCCAAGCATCTTACATACCATCACAGCAAAATTTAGTGGCAGACAAGGACATACCCTCATGAATAGAAATTGAATGGGGGAGGAGGTCTTCCCAAAATCTATCCATTTTTGAGAAAACACCACAAATAGATCTGTCTTTACCACCTTTCAAAACAGATAATTAAGTAAATTCTCACCAAGACTCTTTACAGACCTGGAAAACAGCTTAATTTTTATTTCCACTGATATCCATGATCATTCTTAAGATTCACAAGGAGTTTACAAAAATATACTGTGATGATCCTTTCAAGCCCAGACAACATTGGTTTTCCCTTCTTATGGAATTGGCTTGGGACAATTACCACAAGCTTCCTCACACTCTGGATCTACTCACACAAGACAAGGGGATTTCATACACCCCAGTATCAAACAACTTCAACTGACCTTTTAACACCTTTTTCATGAGGACATGTAGCAGGTACTAAAGGAGGCAAGAAATCCTTCTACTAGGAAATCTTATGTTAACTAGTGGGGAAGATTTTCTAGTTGGTGCTTCACCTTTAACCAGGGCCCAATCTGGGATTATTACCTCTGGTTCTCAAATACTTCTTTGAATTACTATCCTATGGCTTGTTTACTCCTTTGGTAAGGATATTTATCAGTCATTTCAGCATGTCTACTCTTGGATCCCCCCCCCCCCTTCATTTTAGACTTTGCTCAAGCTGTTCTACAAGGAGTATTTTCTGTTTATATGTAAGGTATTCTGTTATTCAGGTAATGTTAACTGAGATCTTTACTTTTTGCTGGGAAACTTATTTCTGTCAACATTTGAACTAGTTAGTCTGGCTGTTTTTGGTTCACTTTTTGGGTAGGCCAACTGGTTTATTGTTCTAACACATGCAAAGACTGTCCTTATTGCAACCATTTTGCTTTTCCATGCATATAAGGTTATCTGTAGAAAAAAAAGCATATAAGCCCATACTACTTTGAGTGTACCTTGAACCTAGTCTTCTTTCTTCCTCATTCCTTTTAGAATTTGAATGACAGAGAGAATAGATTCTGTAAACTCTGGTCATGCTTTTGCAACACAGGTCTTATCTTGATAGTACTAAGTCCTTTAAAAAAGCTATATAGCTCCGGAATTTCTATGGAACTGTAAATTGACAACCTCTGCCAATTCACACAATTCCATTCGGTTGTTCCTCACTACATCTTTTCTTGCTGTTCCCAGCTTGATAAAACATTCCCATATAGGATTAAGACACACTGTACTTGTGCCTTGTCTTCTCCGATGGCAAATTGGACGGGTGGACTCTAGAAACATCGCGGAGGCAAGTACATGGTCCGGTGTACATACTTTTACAAAACATTGCATACGGGATTCCTTTTCCAGGTCGAAGACTAACTTTGCTAGGACTTTTCTCAAGAGGCAGCTGGACCCTAATTCTTCCTTCTCCCAGACTAAGCTAAAGGAATTTACCCATATGGCTAAGGCTACTGCATCAGTGATTTATGGTGAACATAGTACAGTTGTTTAAGTGCAATTACCATGACAGTAAATATTTGATGAAATCACTGCTACAGTAGCCGCACCATCCCTCCACCCTCCATATTTGTATATAGTTTGTTCTAATACAAAGTTATGCATCCTAACTTTTGTATTTTAAGGACAGTAGCATCCCTCCTTTTTGCTTGGTAAAAAAATCCTGAAGGATTTTGGTGCTCAGGCTCCTTTCTCCCTTAGGAGCTCAAGGTGGTAGCAGCCTAGGCACATATGTGGAAGGAGCCGTAGGCTTTGGAAGCTGACTATCTGTTATATACTTAGCAGGATTTAACCCATATATACTCCAGCAGTGTCATTTACTGTTATGTAAGTACACTTACACAACTGTACTTTCGTCCTGAGTTTTTCCAATAAAAAAAAAAAAAAAAAAAGAAACAGATATCAATCAGGACATTTTATGACAAAACATCACGAGAAAAATTCAGTGATATTCACATTAGCCTGAACTCAACATTTGCACCCTTTGTGTTTTCAAATCCCAATTCTGTGGTTTGTAAGGAGGGAAGTGTTATAATCAGTAAACCATTTCTCTTAGAATCCAGGTCTCCCATTTTCCCTTCTGCTTCCTCTTCACTCTGTCAGTGCAGATGCTTAAGACCCTTGCATGGGGAGCTGTGTTCAGAGTGTGTGAAAGTGCATGGTCAGTGGACCATCATTTCCTCTAATAAAGATTCAGAGGGACTCTGCAAGGATAGTTCTGATAATCCCTTTTTGGACTAAGAAAGAGTGGTTCTTTCTTTTGAAAATGGCTAGGGGCAATTACCATACTATATTTCCTCACAGGATGGACTTACACAAGATAAGGGTTCCTTGATTCACATTTCTTTGATCCATCCCAGCTTTCAGCATCTTCAACTTACTGCCTGAATGATAGAATTGTAATACCTTTTAGGCACCTTTTCTTTGAAAATGTGCAGCAAGTATTAAAGAAGGCTAAGAAACATTCTACTAGAAATTCATATATGGCTAAGTGGAAAAGATATTACAGTTGGGGGAAAAGCAAGAACCAAGATCATTTAAATGCCTAGGTTCCTTTGATACTTCGTTATTTGTGGGAGTTATTCTCTTCTGGCCTTTCTTATTCTTTCATTAAGATTCACCTCTTGGGCATCTTTACTAGTCTGCCTATGGGCCCCCCTCATTCCTATCACAAGTTCAGCAATCTCCAAAAGGGATATTATACATCCTTCCACCCAGAAAATAGATGTGTCCTTCAGTGGGTTTTAAATTTGTCTTGGTGAAACTTACACTTTTTCCTTTTGTACCAGCTCATGAGTCTGATTTAAAGTTCTTAGCATGGAAAATAGTCTTAGTCGTTGCTGACTTTTGCAAGAAGAGTACCAGAGTTACAAGCTCTTACTGCAATTCAGCCATATATCACCTTTAATAATAATAACAAATGTAAATAAATAATGTTAGGATGACTTTGAGAACCAATCCTTTCTTCATGCATAAAGTTGTTTCAGAGTTTACATTGAGTCAGGCCATTCATCTCCTTGTTTTATTTTTTAAGAACCGAAAATAAGACATAAAGAATTCTACATACTTTGGATTTCAACAGGCAACTCTGGTACTGCATTGATGGAAAAAAATCAGGAATTCCAATTCTTTATTTTCTATGAAGGCAAGAACAAAAAGACAACCTGTGTAAAAGCAGACAGTTTCCAAATGGTTGACTCATGCAATTTAATTGTGTTATTCTTATGATAAAGAGACAATTCTAGGCAGGGTTAACGCCCCATTTGTACCAGGGCTATGGCTACGTCTATGTTTTTTTAGAAAGGGTGGGTGCTAGAATTATTCTAGAGGCAGCAAAATGGTCTTCTCCTCACACATTTGCCAAACATTATAACACTGATTATTTCCCAAGTGCCAGAGCAGGCTTTGGTAGGTCTATTCTACTAAGGAGTCCTAGATTATGACCTTTTTTCTTCCATCCTTATCAAGCTTTGGTGTTTGCCCTATATAGCTTAGGCAGTTGTTATCTAATGCTGAACATAGTACAGTTGTGTAAATAAACTTACCATAACAGTTGAAATAGATCACTGTTACATCACTGTTACAGTATTGACACCCTCCCGCCTTCCTCCTTATGAATTTTGTTATGCCAGGTTGGAGGTTCCTTCTTTTCCTTTCCTCTTCACATATCGTATGTCAGTGCTCTAGCCTTCCTTGTTTTTGAGGCAAGAAAGCTCTGAAGTTTTGGCACCCATATGTTTGTTTTATACTGGGGTGTCGTCAAGCTCTAATGGTCATATGGGCATGTGGAGGATGCAGTAAAACTTTGGAAGCTGGCAGGATGTCCTGTCCTTGGCAGGCTACATCCTATAAAGCTTATGCTACAGCAACAGTGATTTATAAAAACATATACTTTTATGGTGTTTCCTTGCATAACTGAACTTTATTTTCTCATAGGTTCATAAGTAGTTACTATACTTGCAGTCCAGGGAACCATTTAGGAGCCTAGCCCAGATTTCCAGTTGTCCCAAAGTACTATCTAGTTAAGTGACTTGCTCAAGGTCATACAGAGTAGACAAATGAGCTTGGAGGATAAGGGAATCAAACCTTGTACCACAGAAACTACAGCTCACAGCCTTAACTCTCTGCACCAACTGCCAGACTTAGTTCTCTAAGGATTCTAGGATGAATTCCACAGGCCACTTTGTCTTGCACATTTAATGTTTTTTTTTTACGTTCTCTTTGGACTTTTTTTCTGTGAAACGGTTGTAAACAGCACCCTTATTCTGAAAACTTTTTTTTTTGCTTGTTTTAATACGTCTTCCTTCTTTTAATTTGTATATAATGAACAGAAATTGTTACTGGCATTCTTTTGATTCTTGAATGTCTTCTGCCATAGTTATACTGATTAGTTCTGAAATGACTTGGTAATACAGTTCTGGATCTACACATCCCTCCACAAACAGCAGATGTTTCCCTATAGAAAAATTATATGTTGTTTTACCTTTCTTTCTTATGCTCCCTTTTTTCATCTTTATGGGCAAGACATCTCTCTTTAAAGAAGGCCACCACTTAAGGGAGGTTGTACTACCACTTGGTGAATAGCACCTTCTGTTTAGGATATCAGTATCTTGATATCAGTTTTCTTTGGTATGCCTTCAGTGTTTCTTTTTAAAATTTTCTTTTGACCAGCACATGATATCTGGCTAAGAATGATTTTGAATTTCCACAGCTGTATATGTTCAAAGAGCCCATTCCACTAGAGATATCAAGAATCAGTGCCTCAGCATGGATTACAGCGATAACAGTGAGATCGATAATTCTACTGCAGCTTTTCTATTTGATGAAGATTATTTTCTAGTGACGTTGTAGCTGATACCTCTCCAGGAGTTTTAGATAAAATCAGTAAGGCACCTATGCTTTTTATTTATAAAGGAAGTTAAGGATGCTACCTCAGCTGCATATCTGTATTTGATTAAGTTTCACAGGCCAATGTCAGTGAAGATATACTGAGCAGTTCCTAAAGGATACATCAGCATACTGGATCCTCTGACAATCTTATTGTCCATATTTTATTAGGGAAAATTACTTCCATAGTAGAAGAAATGTTTGACTGTCTCTAAGGCCTTTTCTTAATGGAAAATTCAAAAGTGTTGTCTGCAAGGCCTTGAGCTGACTTCTAGAGAGCATTGTTCTTCTTTATATTAAGTGAACATCTCAAAGTTCACTAAGCTTTTGCAGATACACATTCTGCAATATGGAGGTCACTCCTTGAGAATGCAAGAATAGCACATCTCATCATCTGATGGGAGATCAGTGACATATATCTTGGAAACACCGATAGCTAAACAAATACATCCAGTTTTTGCTTTATTTAATACTTTATTTACCCTTTTAGCCCAGCTGGCAAGGACTATTTACATTCAGGATTGGGAAGCTCCATAAATAACTCACAGAAAACATACATTTTACGTAATCTATTTATGATTGAATTAACAACAATGGATTGTGACAGAGTAATTTCAGTTGTAAGATTGTGTCTTGAAAAAAATAAAATAAAATATACAAAACACACCTGATACAGAAATTATAACAGATAATCATTTTTAAGGTTAAGTATTGTTCTGGATTAAGTAAAAAACTTAATATGAGTGGAAGTTTTAAATATCCTCTTGAAAAGCTCTTCAACCATTCTGCATTATATGGTTATATGGCAATTCTTTTGCTGGCAGTTAGTATGATTACTAAGAAAATGTAGAATGTGATTGGGATGATGGCATGTCCACTCTTGACACAGTTTGGATGTTGAATGGGTTTATCTTTGAATTACTTTGCAGAATGATGATAGTTATTTGGTCATGCAGAAACCTTAAGAC